>NC_139936.1:7652763-7952763 GCF_963514095.1 Eutrigla gurnardus | reverse complement strand
GGTAATGTAGGCTGTAGTTAATGTTAGGAGCTAGTTATAATGAAACCAATTAACTAAAATGAAAAATGGCCTTTTAACCCTTTTAGATGACATCTGTGGTCAATTGGGCGCAGACAACAAGGCCTGCAGTTACAGGCCAGAAAATCAAAACAACGAGCTGAAAGACACCAAAAAAGCTTTGTACGTAGCCACGTTATCCAGAGGTGATATCACACCGTCAGTCAAAAATCAGTAGACGTAGCAGTAGACATACGACGGTGGAAAATAATGGGTTTGGACAGAACCATCAAAGAGAGAGCGGGCTAAAAGTCTGTGTTGGAAGTTGGTTAACAATCCCAGCAGGACATCTTAGCTCAAAGCACAAGGTATGAATGAGATCAGAGAAAAATCTAAAGCCGAGGTGCTGGCGGCAGCGAGCCAGAGCAGGATGGAAACATCACATGGGGAAAGAGAAACCAGCGGAAAAAAAGCCGCATGCAATTAGCCGGAGTTAGAGGTTTCTTTGTAAAAAAAAATTAAATAGTCCATTTCTCATTTCACCGTGACATAATTGACTCTTGGAGTGATTTGTATTTGTTCAGCTAAAATGACTTTGGAAGAAACTGGATCCAGAAGACGCCCCCACTAATCCAGGTGTTCATTTCCATGTCCGTCTGCCTTTTCCACGTCTGCACGCCGGTTAAAAGGTGCACAGACAGAGATGAAGGCTGGAGCTAGACGGCAGATTGACCTCCGTCTAGCTCCGCATACTCTTCCTTCTCCAGCTGTTCTGTCTCCACTCTGCTTCAGTTCCTTCACAGATTCCTATTCTACACCCACCTGACTCATTTCTATCTTTCTCCACTACTGCGTCTAACCTTTGACTCCATCCACCACTCTCAATCCCTTCTCTCTCTCTCTTTTTTCTTAGGGAAGGATCTTGACTGCATTATTCAATATTCATATTTCCATCTTCCCTAATTCCTCTTCACTCAACTCTGACCTCAAAAAAAAGACGGCTTTCTTTTGCTTGGTGAATTATTATCCCATCTTCTGTGAGACCTTGCCAATCTATTAATCTAACTTGCCATTTACTGTCTTTTCTCTCCAGCTCTGTTAAAGGTTGGCTGCCTCTCCTCTCACTCTATCTGTCAGTCAGTCTTTGTGTGCAAATCCCACGTCTTTCTCCCCCAGACTGAATTATTCAATTTAGATGCCATTTGTTTAACAGTTGGCAATATGGACTGTGTGCACTCCTCTGTATAAACTGTGGTTCTAATCGCCAACTCCACGCACCCCCTTCGCCCCCTCTGACTGTTAGTATTCTCCGGCAACGCAACCCCGTTTTCTATTTCACGTTCATTTTATGTCCTTTCCTCTAAATTAGCAGCGTATACGTGTGAAGAGGGTTTTAGGGGCTGTTGTCTCCGGGGACAACTCTCGTTTCACACATGGAAATCAATTTGACAAGACGAGCGTTTCACAGAAAGGTGCCATTAGGATTCACTCTATCAGCGGGGAAGAGGTGGAAGTATCTGCACCCAAGACCTCACTTCTTTTTTAAAATCGGTTTCTGCCAGAGGGATCACACACCTTGCTGGCTACAAAAAATGATTTCTTGATTATGTACAGAAAGATCTAAATTTGCATGAGCATTTTCAAAAATCTTTACATTGCTGTTGATAAAACATAAAAAAAATAGAACAGAGGCAACAAATAGACATGTTCAAGTATGTATGCTAATTTCTACAGAGAAATATAGATATAAATGTCAATATTAAATGTATAGTTCTTGAATATGATTCTCTGAGCCGCATTTGGACCCACTGTACAACATTGAGGATA
Source organism: Eutrigla gurnardus (assembly GCF_963514095.1). Lineage (NCBI taxonomy): Eukaryota > Metazoa > Chordata > Actinopteri > Perciformes > Triglidae > Eutrigla > Eutrigla gurnardus. The sequence goes on along the minus strand of NC_139936.1, from coordinate 7,950,939 downwards.
ATACCGCTGAGCCACTTTGTCACGTATTATTTCAAAATGTCAGATTTCGTTGTGAATTGTGATTTACTGGAAGTGGTTAAAAGTAGATAAGTGATTGGAAGAGTTGGACAGCGGAGAGGAGAAAGATAAAAAAAGAAAGGAAGAAGACACGTTAAAACTTGATGATAGAGAAACCGTAGAGCTGGAAAATCAAGCAATAAAACCAGGAGCATTAAACAGACTATGTGGTCCATTTGCTGTTTTGATGATCAGTATATAAATGTGCAAAAAACACAAAGATGCTGGTGCTGCTTTTTTCTCGGATCCAGATCAGACAAATTACGACAGTAAGTTAACAATATAACTTTAACTAGCTTTAGCTTTTCGTAGCCTAACACTGTTTACTGGGAAGTTATTATAAAAGTTTCCAATGGTAAATAAATATGTTGATATGATGATGAAGTTCTGGCACTGCTTCAATCGACACATCCGACTGTATGTATATTCTGATGTTGACCTATAGTTCAGTGACTGGGAATACTGGGAATTATTCCTGCAATCTTACTGGCGCAAGTAAAGAAGTTGGTACCATGCAAATAAAACAGTCCTGTACCAGCAAAGAAGACTGCAAATATGATTGTACATGACTTCAACAATAGCACAATTATTGGCAATATCCAGATAAATATTAATAATCACCCCAATCTTTCCACTGCGTCTGTGTGTTGCTTGGCAACTGTTCTGCTACATGTCGCCAAAGTACGTCGCTACATTGCTTGGCGGAAAAATGATTGCATCTTTTGTTGATGTTTATTTCATGAAACATGAAGGCCATAATTTATTTATAAGACTAATAACTGTGTTTCATATGGAGGACTTGCAATTTACTGATTTGTGAAAAGATCGTTTTCTGATTTTTACTACAAATCTAAACTTTCATGTCACAGATTTTTCAGAAAAAATCTGCCAAATTCCCCAGTTTGTTCTATATAAAGTAAAATATGTCGTCAACATATTCATTCAAATGTGAATGTCTGTGGTGATCCCTGCAATTTATCATCAGTTGGACCACAAAATACTCCTCCAATGCTATACTCAAATGTGTATTGATGATAATGGCTCTTTCTGGTGCCACTAATGCACTCATACCTTAGATCTGACAAACATGTATTCTTGTAATTTAATCTCTGATGCCATGGTTTCCAACTCCTCTGGTAACCCCTCTGCTCCAATTGCAAATGGAGGCAATCCGTTGCCCGGGCAACAAACTTCTCTCCCGGCTTCTGTCATGCAAATCCCGCCAAAGAAAGGGCAAAAAGTTAAGGAAGCCAATCCAGCCACTTTGCACAGAGGTGTGACGGTCTGGATTCAGTGAAGGTGAAGAGCCTCCTATTGCAGTCGAGCTGCAGGGTTGTCTCGCTCTCATTTCCATTCTCTCTTCTCCAACTCCATCTCTTCTGGAAAGATGATCAATATGGTGTGGAAATGCTCACACAGACAAAAAGCTACATTCTGAATTCCCTCCAAAACACAAAAATGCATTGTTCTTTCATTTAAAATGAAAATTACAAAGAGGAACCAAGGTAATAACATTCAAAGCTCTAATGACACAGAGAGGAAAAGGGGAATGACTAGTCTGGCAAATTAAATCTACGAGAGCCTCTGTGTACCCAGAGACCCTCACAGGGGCATTTTCTCCTTGGTGGCCTTAGAGCACCCTTCCTCCTAATGGAAGGGAAGCAGAACAGATGGGACACAAATTGCACTTTCATACACCTCAAGGTTCAAGGCAATTTCCCCTCTGCGCCTGTGAAGTTCTCGGATTGCCTCTCCATCCTTTGAGCCTTTCACTCTTCAAAGGGGTTTGGGTTTGTTCAGTGCCCTGACTCACGCACACTCACACACACACACACACACGCTAAAACATGCTCAAACACCAACATGCGAACACACACACACACTATAACCCAAAAACTGTGTTCACATATGTTTTCGTCATCACATAGTTATTTGTGTGCCTAATTTTAAAGTCGACACTGATACCATCAGAGATTACCTAAATAAACAGAAAGATTACTTATAAAAGAATCCTTTGTTTGGCCCGGCAGACGTTGCACTCTGATGTCCTAAATAACGCAGCTCACTTTTTTGCATTACATGTGGCAGGGATTGTTGCAGGCCGTACTGGTTTCAGTGTTGTTAGGCGCATTACAATGTCATCATGCAAATCTCCGTCTCCACATCTCACTAACCATGAGAGCCAAAAGAATTGCAATTTATCAGAGCGAGGAGATTTTCTCTCCCTTTCATTTGATGTTGGCTGTACGGCCGTGCTGGTGAATGGCCCAGGTGCTAGCGGAGCTGCTGAGGAGGTAATAAAAGACTTCCAGCAGTATTGTTTACTGCTCCATTAACAAACAAACATCAGGGTCCATTTGACTAAATACTGCTGACAGAGAATATGGTGATCAATCACCATGGCAACCATCCCCATTAATTAATATTGCGCTAGGAGATTTAGGAATGTTTGGATGATGAAGGCAGGGCACGTGCACAGATTTTCACTTCGCCTTTTGGAGGTGGGGGTCGTTGGATTTTGTGGGCGGAGTTTTCCAGAGCACCATCTTTCATTTCTGGCCTTTGTCCGACACCGGCAGGAGTAGCCGTGCGCTACATACCAACCAAGGGGTTAACTGTGTCCCCAAAGCAATTATGAGCAATTGTGAAGCTAGTTAGCAATTAGTGGATTAAATGTAATGAGTCTGTCGTTACCATGGAGACAGAATTTTTCAATGGTACTTGTCAAAATGAAGAGCCCTTTTAAAAAAAAAAAAAAAAAAAAAGAAGAAGGGAAAAACCCAGTGCTTTAAACAGATGGAGGCAGATAGGTGCAGTCCATTTAGTGCGATCATCACTTTGGGTTATTATCAAATGTTTTCATGCTAACGTGTAAAATGGAGGGGGGAGAAGCACGAAACATTGTAATTAACCTTCAGAATCAATGTAAGCAGTAAAGAAGGCTAAGCATAAGAGGAACCCTCATCTGTGGATAAGAGCATCTGTTGTGGGCGGTTTGAAAACAACTGCAAACTAATTTTTTTGTGTCCACCAACTGTTTTATTGTGGTTTGCTCCTTTGAATATTATACAAAATGTGTTGCAACCAGGCAAATCTTAATGTATATACGATGAACAAGTTGTGTGCACTCAGCTTGTATGTTGTTCACTCAGCTGTCAACCATAGTTATTAGACTGTTCAGTCATATGCATATTGCCCATATAGAGTACCATCTGTGCATTTGTCCCTTCAGGGCCAGAGCTGACATATTACAGTGAGAAGACTCTTATTGAGTAGTATAATGGATCCCAAACTACAGCATTTCATATCCCGTGTAATTTGATCGCTATTTAGTCTAGATATCAGATGCCCATTCCTCTCCCTTTATGAAACCGTCTGTGCAAACGGGGCCAGAATCCAAAAATGATTTATGACAGATTCATGAAGAGAGGCCAAGGGGAGAGAAACAGATTAGGTAGAAATCTGGAGAGATAAAGATGAGACGTCTGTCTGCTGCTGAGGGCAGCGAGACAAGGCCTGTCTGTATGAAGCTCAGGGAAATGTGCTCAGGGCCTGACAGACAGCATCGAACCATCTCAGAGCTGACACAGACATCATCTTCCTTTTCTTTTCCTAGGGCAAGGGGAGAACTGTGACATTGCCAATTATAGTGTCCTTAGGTGGCCATCTTGGGTTTTATTTAGCCGTTTCCGTGAATATACGCAAACCTGATGTAGATATTTCTTCTCAATAAGCACGCCGTTAGCTCTCCAACCAGCGAGCGTCACAAGGAGATGGTAAACCGAAGGCTGTGCAGTGGAAACATCTGATATCAGCTGGAAGAGGAGAGGTCTGATCCTGTCAGCCTGAGCACACGAGGAGTGGACAACATGATTTATCCGGAGCGCCGCTCTGCTGTACTCAGCTGCTAATGCTGTGGCAGCAACTAGAATCAACAGCAGCAGCCCAGAGTGTTCCGATAGCATACAGATATCCCCCATTAAAAAACAGCAAACAGCCACTGCCTGGCATTCAAAAAACCCCTTATCACTCAGCCACTGTCTGTTCAAGTCATATCACCGTTACATCACCCGGAGCACCGGGTCGGGCGGACTATGACATTCGATCACGCTGAAAGTGTTGATGTTTTTCGCACTGTGTAAAGCGCTGACAAATCAACAGCAAAAACGGGGCTGATTCAGCCAATTTCTCCAGTTTTTCAGCTTCCATCTCCTTTTCATTTCTCCCCTCCTCTCAGGTATGATGACTGTCAGCCATAATGCCGGTCAGCGTGAGCCTGGCTGCAGTCGAGCGGAGTGCTGGAAGGCCTGTGCGATTACCCCTGCCCCCCCGCTGAGAGCACTGCAGCGGAGGAGGAACTGAGAGGGAGAGTGGTGAGCTTTTAATACCACGCACAATAGGGCACCTCAACCCCAGACAGGCACCATATTTACACTGAGCTAAGGCTCTCCCTGAGCCTTATGACAGAGCAGGCGGAATGATCACCCCTCGCCTTGCAGCCAGGGATCCATAATTCATGAGAAGAGGTGGATGGGGTGCAAACAGGGCATGCTTACAGAGGGGGGCAGCCGCCTGAGGAGTGTGTCCTGAGCCCTGTGTGTCTAAGTAATTAAATGGGATTAGGTATGCGCTGAACCCATTTTCAGAGAGATTGGCTGGCAATGCCATTATTATTGGAAAGGATCAGAGGGGCTTATAGGCATTGGGGAGGAAGGTAACTGAAGAGAGAGGTTTGAGGAGATTTATTAAAAGAAAAAAAAAAACTACTCTCTCAAATGTGGGTGGCAGGTTGGAGACAATCATCTTTTACCTTCCCCTTTAAGGGAGAATGAGGTGAGAGAGACGTGAGCTTCCTGTGGAGGCGTGGAGAGAGACTCCAACATGTCAGGCACACCGGGGCCTAACTACGTCCACAGACTCTGCACCTCTGCTCTGCCCAAAAACATCCGTTTCTAATTTGTGTGACAATGCCACTGCGGATGGTACCTGATTTGCAAGAGGGTGCCCGGAGCAAAACCCATTTGAATAAGCACACATCCGAGTTATCAGGGATCAGGAGGAAGAGTTGCAGACAGACGGGGAGCTACCTCTTTCGTCAGTAGCTCAACACGTCGACACGACTCGGCTAACAATGTGTCTCTGTGTGCACCTGGGCTGTAATTCCAACAATGCGGCTAACAAAAAGGTCCATACACAATCCCGCATTGTAACCCAAAACATCTTATTCCTAATCTGAATGGATGGTAAATCCCAGCTAGTGTGCCGTTTCTGACGGATGAATTCCTCTTGCCAGAAGAGCTGAAGCAACTTCTTGTTTGTGCCTCCTTTTCCCCTTACAGAGAGAACCTTTTGGCGACAGCAACCCTGGGAGAGATGCAGAAAGCACGTCCCCTGGGGAGAAAAGCTGCCTCAGGCTTCAGAAAGCCTATTTACAACAAGCTGTGCTTGTTACTTTCATCAAAATAGAGCACTGAGCTTTTCTCCTGCCTTGTTTTTTTGTGCTTTTGGCAGGAGGTTGTTATTGTAAAGCACTGACTCCATTGTGCTCAGCGGTGCGGTGAAAGTCTAGCTGTCCACTGCCATGGAGAAGACAAGAGAGGAGAGACAGTTGGACGGAAGACACATCGCTTTTTCCCCGAGACCCCGGACCGGTTTTATAGACTTTGAAGGAGCGTCTTTGGGAGGAGCAGAGAAACATGCTATGTCACCGAATTTTCCCAACCTTTGATCCTCAACTGTACTCCATCAAGTTCAATTAGAGGATCCGTGGTCTCTGGCGGGCACGTTTGTCATAATCTATTGGGCATGGCGCATTCCAGATGTTGAAGGAGAGGACAGAAAATCAATAAACTGGATTGGGCTGCCAGGCCCGGAGGGAGGTCTCCTTACCCTGCCTTGTGTGGCTCAGACTCAACTCTCCTCCATCAAGCGTCTCTTTTTTCTGCCGTTTGGGCCATCAAATTGAATTTCATCAAAAGGTCTCAACAAAAGAGGAAGATATATAGCATGAGGCTTTTGTATTCCGCAGACTCTCAATTTGCCCTCCAGACAAATAAGCAATCAGATATAGTCAATGTTCAGGAAGGGCTGCTGTTTGCATTTGATTTTATAAAAAAGCAAACACCATCTGATTTATCACTCCAGTAGTCTTTACTCACCATCGGAGTACAGACCCTCAGTTTCCGTTTGATACAATCAAACACAGACGCACACATTGCTTTGCTCGGGTAAAATTCTGAAATATTTCACATTTGCGTGACGTCTCAAATGTGCAGCGAGACAAAAAGTGTTGCTCCGACAGATCTTTTGATGCCGAAGGTTTCTGTTTGCTCTTATCAACCCTGAACAGAGGGAACAAAAAAGGAACTCTGGGAGGAATCAAGGTCAATGACTCCTTGACAACCGTTCCATCTGTGAGGTATTATCATTTCATTACCTGCCCGTGTCAATAGCTGCTGCTGTTTTCTTTATAGACATTTCCATAGTAACTAGTGCTTCATTGTTTGTAAGGGGCCAATCATTCTTGGACAATTGCCTCTTAATGGTGCAATATCAGAAGAAGTGTTCGGCTGTCTAAAAACTGTGAGTGTGAGTGTGTGATAGGAGGACAAGGCTAAAGGCGACTGTCTGTGGTTCCTGAGAGGTAATAATCATCCAAACAACACACCATTCTCCCACAAGGCAGAAACGTTATATACATGACTGACTGTGTAGCCGATCTGGTTATTGTCACTGTCGCCATCAACCCCTGAGCTCCACCCTCTCCCTCTTATTTTTTTTTTACCTCAAGTATGTAGAACAAAAGAGAAAAGAAATATCACCCAAAGGAGGTGGTCCACCTACAAAATCTATAAAGTCCTCCATCAAAATCAGCTCCCTCGCTTTATGAGGACATTAATCTGCTGCTGCAGTACTCTGCTCTTCAAAGCACCTTGACAGTGTGATTGTCCTTTTTTTTTTCTTCTTCTCGTGGCTGCTGTTTCTTGTGTGCTTTGTTATACAAAATCTCAAAAGTTTATCAAACGGAGGGGAGGCTGTAAGAAAGAGACAGCGCCTCAGAGAGAAATAAAGGATGGAGATGAAGAGAGGACAGAGATAGATAGAGAGGAAGAGAGGATAGAGGAAAGAGCAGCACTTCTGAGTAACAGCCCTGCCAAAATAAATCCTCTACGGGAAAAACAAAACATCCTGTGAAATAAAACTCTGGCATCCCCTTCCAAAAATGCTGCAACCTTCATCTATTACTCTCAAGTGTCAGATAAATGTCTGAAAGAGATGGAGAAGTTGTCCTTGCAGTTGTGCTTTCTCTGCCTAAACTCTGCATGTGCCCTCTCCCCCGCCGATACGCTACCCACACAGCGTTCACGCTCACACCTGCACACTGCAGCCGGGTCCGTCGGAGGGAGCTGCGCCGACTGTGTAGCGATTTAATTGGCTGCCTGTAGGTGGGGAATGAGTGATATCTGTCAAACTAGTCAGCACAAAGAGGAGACCAAGTTAAAGATCCATCAGTCCTCCCAGATACTATTGTCTTCACGTTGGTCGTGATAAATGCAGCTCACGGAAGCTCCCCATCCGCTATTATAATCAGATTCATCTCTGGCTGTGCTCAGTGGCCCCAGTAAAGTGTGCCGGGGAGAGTATTTACGACCCACAAGGAAAGCTCTGCTCGGTCCTTTAACAGCCCTGCCGGTGTGGAGAGCGTTACCGGGAACACGAACGGAGCTCAGCCAAAGGCACTGCTCTGTTTAGTAAATAAATTAAGTGGGTAAATGAGAGCGGCAAGCGACAAGAGCGGGACCCCACTCTCTTAATTACAGGCTTGGCTGCAGCTCTGGGACTCCTGAGCTGAACAGGTAGGGAGCAGGTCTGGGATGCTGACGTATGCAGGTGTAACCGGGCGCCTCTGTCTGATGGAAGGAGTGCTGCGGGTCTGCAGAAAGGACCTCAGACAGTCTGTGATGTCGATGGAGAGAAGGCAAATAAAACGCACACGGAATAATCTTCACTAAGGAGACTCCAGTCGTTCCATTTAACAGCCTGTCCTTTTTTTTTTTTTTTTAGATTCACTTCATAATCACAGATGAGAGACATGCACATCAAACAAGACGAGCGACTTTGGTCTACACAGCTGCCTTATAAAAAGCAAACAAGCTATAAATAAAAGAGAATTTTATAGAGGGGCGTCTGTCGGGCATGCAGGGTTGAAATAGGGAGAGAGAAGTAGAAAGGAAAGGAAAGGGGGATCTGCGAGACATCAGAGATCGCAGTGCATGACATTACCTATTATGAATACAATGTGACGCTGTTTAAATGTGATGGTAGGAACAGGTTGGCTCAGGGTGGGGCTGGTGTCACAGCTCGTAATGAGATCCTTTGATGTGGCAGATAAGGGGGAACTGAATCAGGGAGAGGGCCCTCTGGGGAGGAGAGGTGAGAGGACACCGAGCCACAACCACCACCAGCCAAGGAGATGAAAAAGGAAAAAAGAGGAGAAAAGTGTGGGTGGAAGCAGGAAGCAGTTTCTCGGCACCCAGACGGACAAAATGCAGGATCCCACTCAATTCGGCTCGACTCACTTTTTGGTACAAGGTCCTTTTCCCAATGTTGTCTTCCACTGCAGCTCGTACTCCCTCAGCGTCGGTAGGATTCTCAGCTGATCGCCATAGCAACGCCACGAAAAAATATCGTGACTTTATCTTCAACAGTCGTTCAATCCTTTCATTGGTAACCAAACTGAGAAACGGCCGCACCTCGCCAATCGTATGGTGTAGTGTAAAATCTGTCTATCCAACTTTTTGTTAATGGAAAACCAAAAATAGAGGCGTGCTTTATCAACCTATGGTGGCATTAAAGACAAGCGACAGTTCACTATTTGGTGTGTTCACACCAAGCCGTGCAGTAGTCATGCTAGTTTGATGACGGGACCATTTGTGTCCTCCATGGAGACGCCCACAACATTTCATCAACCTTGGCTGAAATAACTACTATTGCTGCTTTGTACATGTTTTGCAAAATCCCAGATACATTGCAAAACCAAACTCTGCCTTGCTGACTTTGCTGTGATTTATTTGGAATAAAAAGAATGATGAAATAACTACATAATAATGCCAATTTCAAAGTCTTTGTTGCATGCTTTGTTAGGTCTGTCTATAAAACCACATGTTCAGATCGATCAGTGCTAGGCTCACCTGACCGTCTATGGTTTGTACATGTACATTAATATATGTAGATATAGATTTTTCTCCATTTCTGATTCTACTACATCAGAGCACATAAACACAGGGTTTAATTCAATATTTACACTTTCATTTTTAGTTTGAGATAGATTGTAAAAAAAAAAAACTCTTTAGATACTTGATATCTTTATAGTCGTGTGCACACGGCTTCAACATGTGGAGATATGAAAAGCTTGACAGACCTCCCGTCTATTATCTTTCAGTCACTGAATGTGATTCAGCTACGCTCTAGCTCTCTGTTTGTTTGTACACACACACACACACACACACACACACACACACACACACACACACACACACACACACACACACACACACACACACACACACACACACACACACACACACACACACACACACACACACACACACACACACACACACACACACACACACACGCGTTCCCTGACCTTAAGAGAGCGAGACTCACTCCAGGTGTCTCAGTGGAGTCTGGCTCGGCCGCTCTGCCATTAACAGAAATCTCCACCTGCTGTCTCGGCGCGGCTCCGGCTTTGCATTATTTTTTGACAGAAATCAATCGTGCCGTCACAAGCCATCATCAGGCTTGTGTTGTGAGTGCACACCCACTGTGCGCATAGAATGCATGCGCCTCACACAATCACACATACAAACACAAACAGAAGCCTGAAAACAACACGCAGCCCCCCCCCCCCCCCCCCCCCCTGCTTGATGTTTTTTGATGGCAAACAAAGTGCAAAGACAGAGAGGAATAATTTGACAGAAAGAGAGAATGTGACATTGTGCATTCGGATTGTATTGTACTTTTGACAACTGCGAGTGAGGCGGCGTTATTGAAGCTTACTTTGAAGGCAAGGGCAGAACAATAATCAAGGCCCGTTTCTAAAAAGAGGAATCTCGACACAAGATGTTCTTTCTGATTGAAAACAAATTGGTTTTTATTACCAATGTCACCTCACATGATCCTACATACCAAGAGGACTAGGTGGTCTTTTGATTTTGGGGTATGTACAGAAACAGAGCCCCTTTCATCCCTAAGAAGTTTGTTGTGCTTCAGATGATTTTAAGCCGAGGTATCTTGAGCGGATCAAGACTCCCTTTGTTTCTATCTCACCATCGAGCCAGGTGTGGGGTTATCTAGGAGCCGGTTGCCCAGCAGAGCTTGTAATCTACTGGGCCGCTGCAGACGAAGCTCAACTATCATAATCAATTATCAAATAATCAGAGACGATCTCCTCCCATTCTTCCACCCAGACAGTCCAGAACACACGAAACAAAGGATAATCATCTACCGCGCTCTTGCTATGCGATGTAAAAAAGAAATCCGCGAAAGTTCAGGGAAAGACTGTGAATAACACATAAGGTGAAAAAAAAACATGAAAGGGCGTGAAGGGAAAGTCAAACCCCTACTTGTGCGGTGTAGACAACAGTAGGATATTTACAGTCAACGTCTGGGACGAGGAGTTGCGTTTCACCTGGAGACCCATAAGCTCGCAGGATCATCAAAGCAACAACTGCCACAAGCTGGCGTGTGTGGGCCCGTGTGTGTCACACCTCATTTCCCCCGAGTCCTCATGTCTGTTGGCAGGCAAATGACTCGAGGCAAACATTCACATTTACACACCAGAGGTTACGTGACTTTCCTTTATTTCACATCAGGAGCGCCCCGAAATGGAAATGTGACTCTTACATGCTGGTAGTTAAAGCGCTGTCAGCTCTGATTTACAAACTGTGCTGGTGATATCATCACAATGAATGTGGATAATATTTATTTTTTTACTATCAGGTGGATATCAAATTACACCTGCTGGGTTGTAAAGTCAGTTTTGATACTTTCCTCAGCATCATTTTGAACAAATATTAAGACTAAACCCAATATTGTTAGGATATTTAGAGTTGACAGTTAAGGGACGGATGGGGCTTTGCTAAGCTCATAGTCAATTCATATGAAATCCTTCAAAATAAAGTGTTTTTCTATTAGCTTTTCTGTTTTTCTCACAATAACAAAAACCCTTATTATGTATGGTGTTAAGGATTATATGACAATTTCTTTGGCTTATAGATAGTGGAGCACTGAGCAGCTAAATAAGGTTTACCGTGCAGACAGGTAATGGTATTATTATTCTCATTTACCTCTCAACAAGAAATTGAATGCACAAAATGTTGAACTATTCCTTTAGCGTGACATTTCGTTAGCATTAAGACTGAGAGCAGGGGGAAACAGATACCCTGGCTCTTTACAGAGGTAAAAACAGTCTATCAGCACCTCAAAAGCTCACAAATTAAAGTCGATCTGAAACGGCATTTCGAGCGTATATAGCTTCCGTACCGTGACATATTTCCCAGCGATACAGGATCGGCAGGCGGAACGTAACGTTGGGAGGAATTTCATTTGATTGTGAAAAGATAAGCTCACGACCTTCTCCGGCTCTGTGCAGCCGAAGTTGCAGATTGATTGAAGGATGGGTGTCACGATATTACTGGTTGAAATTGGTTGGTAGGCTGATGTAAGCACCAGGCATATCTTTGTTTGCCAGGAAGAAAAGAAATATTGGATTTTTAACCTAAAAATAAGTCGCATTTTCTTTCTGCATATGTTGTTAAATAATAGGTGCATTTCAGCTAACCTGTAACATTTGTTCACAGTCATTTAAAAAGTTATAATTTGTGCTCTCAGGCAGGAGATATTATACATTTACATGGACAACCAGTTGTGTCATGAACAAAATTGCTTGCGTACTTGCCTATGTAGCTACTAGCTGTTACTGGAGGATTCAAGGAGACGGCTCACCAGAGAAATAGACCATACACCCTTTTGGTAACTACCTAACAGGTAGTTAAAAGCACGTATGTCTCTGGTTGTAGGGTGGACGTGTCATTTCCTGTCTTCATGCAAGGCCAAACACCTCCAGGTCCATAATTCACGCACAAACATTTGACTGAAATCTTATCTCACAAATTTTTTTTAACCTGAATCTACTAATCTCGTACTCTTGCAAGATGTTTCTAAATTGTGAGACTTCTCTAAGGAGTGTACAACGACTCATGCAAGTGGTTGTGAAGTGTTATCGCTGGTCTGGAAACACCACAGAAACCTGCAGCAGGAGTCAGCGGGTCGCGGCAGGGCATGGCGGGGAGGGGGCTTTGGTACAAGTTTCACTTCCTGCCCTCCATCCTGACAGCAGGAGAGAATCTCTAAAACTTCCCTTCAACAAAAGCGCTCCTCTCGGGCCCAGGTTTCCACCCGGTCTGCCCTGACATCCCCCGCATGCTGCAGCTGTGACCTCAGAGCTCTTTCTGCACTGCATGGTGGGAGGAGGTTACGCCGAGCAGAGAGGCAGGCAAGGCAGGGTTGCTCTTTGTATTGTGGGCTATTTTTGTATGTTCACTCTTGATGCTCTCAGCTTCTGCATTTTTCAGAAATGTCACTGATACGATTCTCTAATGTTACTGGAGTCTATAAAAGTTTAAATGATGGGACTTGTCAACATCACAGACGGTGTGCATATGTATATCCTGGTACTGCTCTTTAGATCTCTTAAGCATGTGTGTTTAATACTATTACATACATTATAATGTGTATTTTCATATTCATTGATGATGATGATGAGGTAAAAATGGCATATGCATTAACAGAAATAGTCAATAATCTGTTTCCACCAGTGTTTTTAAGCCATAAAGTTCCCAATATTTTACTGAACCAGCATCAGAACCCGTATGCTCGTCTATTCATGAAAGGGTCTGTTGAACTGATGACCTCTACGGCTAGATTTACGGTGAGGTGGAAACATGCTCCTCTCTAGTGGATGGGATCATAACCTATGAAATGTTAAGGATCACACATGAAAGGGCACAGAAAATATAGAATAATTCATCAAAAGGATTGGTTTTTTCGGGGTTTCGCACGGAGAACAAAAGGCTCTGTAAATCATTACTAATCAGACACCAGAAAGCAAATTAAATCGACGGAGGAATCAATGGTCTCAGATCGATAGGTGTAAAGGACAGCTAATTTGGCTCCAGAGAGCTGTGGAATTCCAGAGGCCATAGAGAAGGTCTCGGATCTGTTTCCACTTTGTAGCCACAGCTGTCAGAGATCATTCCCGTCAAGATGGACCACCATTTCTGAAGGTAGCTCAGCTGGGCTTAACTAAAACAAAAGCTCAGAGGGCACAGCAATATAGGGCAGAAACCAGTCTGATGGAATCGGACAGAAGATTAAGGTAAGACTCCCCACTGTCTGCCTCTGTCTCTCTGTCTCCCTCTCTCTTCCACTCCTCCTCTGGAAATAGACAGATCTACAGTCTGCAGATGTGCAACAGATGGCTTCAAGTTCACCCATGGCTCATTTCCACATCTTTAAGGGCAGAGACGACGGCTTTACCAACAGCAAGCGCAAACATTTATCACCATGAATAACCCCATAATGGCAGTAAAACATAATTTAGACAGATGGGTATGATATTTTGGCTGCACTTAGGATAACGTTATGATTAAATTAATGATCCATCCCCCTCTCATCCATCTATCTATTCATCCATCCATCTACCTTCCCGTCTGTGTTGGATTTTAATTTTTTGAGCCATAGCGCTGTGGCTCAACGGATGGCAATGTCAGTTGGTCAGCTTTGGTCCAGACTGCAATATTATAACTATTGGATACACTGCCATGACATTTTGTAAGGACAGTTATGGTTCCTGGAGGATGAAAACTGATTAAATATTAGAGGTGTTTGCATAAAATGTGGTCACTTTAGTGATCCAAATAACTCGGGTTCATGAATAAATATTTGCAAAACTAACGAGAGTCCCATAAACCTCAGCTGTACTTTGTGTTTGGTCCCAATGAGCAAATGTTTTCATTTTTACACAATTAACTGGTGGAGATAATGTAACAGTGTAGCTGCTAAACACTCGGCATGTTAGCATTGTTAAATAAGCATGTTAGCATGCTGTCATTAGCATTTAGCTCTGTGGTTTAGCCTCACAGAGACACTAACATTTACAGCGGACTCTGTTTTTTTTTAATAAAGAGTCTTTATAAAGTAGATGACATAAGAGCCTCATTTGTTTTCTGCAAAACTATATATTTCTATTATGTTTATGTTAACTTTATGCTTGGTAAGTTGTATATTCACTGCAATGATCATAAAGAGATAAATAAATGTTACAATAGCTTTTTATGTTTGTTCTATTTTTTTAATAAAAAAAAAAAATATATATATATATAAATAATACAAAACTTTATGCATTAAATGAAACATTTTGACAATAATCCCTCCTCTTTATCAAGATGTGCTGCACTTTTAACCACCAGTCACGCGTGTTTAGTCCCACATGCATATCTCACACAGTGCAGCCGTCTCTATGTATGGTTTCATGAAAAATATAGTTGTGAATTCCACCAATGTTTCACCTTGTTAGGAGCTTACAATTATAGCACAGACCCCTGAGGCAAACCTAATCTCAAAGTGAAGGGAAATCTTCTATCATATCAAGTGAAATTACTGTGAGCTTTTCTCAGCCTATTCCGATAAGATACCGATCAGCCAAATAGATTGGCTTTTCCATTATCTGCCGGGAGATCTTGGAAGGCATTGGGTAGATAATTTGCTAATGTTTCCTGTGACCTCCCCAGATTTAAATTATGTCTTTGGCTACATGTCAACTCAATCCTTCTGTTTACCAGGGAGCAAGCACTCAAAGAGCCATTAATATTCACTGCAACATAACTGTCTTTTCACATATTTCTCTGCAGCATTTACGGACTCATTGGAGAGTGGCCTCCATGCTACTTGAAGGGTATGGATTGAGCTGGCTGAGTGCTTCACAGACCTTGTGGGTGTTCAGAAAAGAAATGACAGAGTCAGATAAAAAAAAAAAAAAACAGGAAGAGTACAGAAGATGGGGACAGTGGAATAGTAATATAATTTTGAAAGTGGAAAATCACCTTTAGCTGCCTCAGATGTTGCAGAAAACTAGGCTATTGAAGGCAAATCCATATTTCAATGAACAACAGAAATCTACTCTAATATTAAAGCATTTTGAAGTGAGGTTCAATTATTCTAAGTTTAATTAACAAATTGTAATGAGCCGCTTTGATGTGGGAATAGACAGAAATGAAAGTGGCAAAATAATTTTAATAATAGAGTTACATTGTCTTTTCTCATTAAAGCGGTTGCTTAATTCCATGCGTGCTTTTATCATAAACACACAGCAGCGCTCCATAAACAAGCCGCTTAAATGCAGCTCCTAAAACAATTTCATTTTGTTAAAATATGCACACATCGACACGAGCCGGGCTTGATTTGTTTTGTCACGTTCAATTGCTGCACTCCCTCACCTCGATATCAAATGTAGCCAGTAAAATGAACACCACACAGAAGTTTTGTATCGGATCAATAGTGTTATAAAAGCAGCTGACCTGCTGGTGTTGCAGCAGCTCAGCGCTACTGGAGTGAATGTCCTACTCCTGGTAGAGCACTCTGCTCTTGCACCGACACATGCTCTACCTCTAAACAAATCAGCCTTGATTATAACGAGGCGTCCCCGGTGGAGACTTGTCAAAAACATCAGCGAGGCGGTCTGATCTTTCAAAGAGGACCTGGATTCCCACTGGCCCGAGCAGGAAAAAGGGAAAGCATGCGTACTCTGAGCACATATAGCGCTGAATTGTTACGAAACCTCCACAAAACTGGCATGAGACCGACTCTCAAACATAGCTGACTTGTATAACACAGCCACACAAGTCACAACTCCAATCAAAGAGAAACGAGGGCAACTGCCATTTCATCTCGCAATCAAATGTTTTAAAAACCCTTGCTCAAATTTTTCATTTAACCCAGCGCCAGCCCCTCCTTCTGGACTTATTAAATCAGCTGGAAGCAGCGCGGCTCTGTCACACACAGTATTAGAACGCCATCCCCCCCCCCCTCCTATTACCAGGTGCAGCCCTGTGATTTAAAGCTTTGATTCTGTTCAAATGACAACAAAGGTGAGCCCAGAGCTGACGCTACTAATTCATCATTCCCTGCTTGATAAGAGCGGGATTAATGCTTTTAATGCGACGGTCGCAGGCAATCATCCATTTTAAAGCTGGCTCCCTGGAGGATGCAGCTAAAAAGGGAAAACACCTGAAACACAGGGTAGGGAGAGGGCACATCACAGGGATGCGCTGAGCTCTATAGGGCCTCTTTATAGAGCCGAGATGGCGCCGGCTTCCTCCTCGCTACCAGAAGCTTGCCCTGTGGCCTTGGCCTGCATCCCAGGAGCAGATGGTTTCAAGACCTGAGGTAGAGTTTGACCCAAATGCTGGAATCCAAAATTCTAAAACGCATCAGAATTTCCCTCCTCAAAATCCATCCTGCCCATATCCTCTGCCAGGACAACCATGGGGGGGGGGAGATCAGATGGAGTCTTTTGACCATTTGGGATGTGTGTGCAAAACACCACCGCATTTAGGACATGTTTTCCTGCCTTAATAGCTTATTATGTATTCACTCCGTGCTGAATTTAACATCTGCCGACTCCTCCACCATTGCTCTATACCCCCTAACTTGTGCAAACGCATGGGAATTGGAATGAAAATGATCCATTATCCACATGTGTCTGGGCAGAGTGAGCCCTAGCCCAGCTGTTTCTTTTTGTAGCTGCGATCTCTGCTTTAACGCGCTCTGAACTGCCTCCAAACCAAACCACTCACGATGAGAAGGCAACTGTTGATTTTAACACACATCGACGAGGGGAAACTTGCCATTGTCTCTCGCCTGTGATCTCCTTTTCTACTCTGTAACCATCTAAACGGCACTATTGGAGAAAAGTCTGGCCGAGTTACCCATGCATGTGCAGTAGATGCCTTTAGGGAACGGTTATATATGTGGCATCATCTTCTAAACAAGTCCAATACAGATTTAGTGAACAATAATGGGAAACAGTCTCCTTATCCTCAGAATTTAACTCTTTACCATCAGCCTCAAGAATAATAAACAAGTTGAAGAAGGATCAGACTAATGCAAATGAATAATATAATTTGTTACGGAACAAATACGTTTATTTTAATATTAGTTACCTCTAGAAAATGCATGTTTTTGCTTTTACATTCACTCCATATATTCATAACCATAAGTGACTATGTTGTTTTGTGGTTTGCTAATTTACATTTTGGGGAGGGAAAGAATCAAAAGTAAAGATGTGATCAGTGTTTGATCCTGATGAATATGGAACGTAAGGATTTCTTCTCCGAGGAACAAAAAAATGAAGGATGAATACATTTGAATAAATGTATTGAATACATTTTGTGCAGAGATCAAACTTAATTTCATAACATTGTGCTCAATTTAAATACAATTAAATGTTGCAGACTTAAAGGTAATTCAGAGCATAGATATAACAACGGTTTACTATTGTTGCCACCCGGCTAACAAACACACAAACATTCTGCTTTGAAGTCACAAATCATCCATTAGATATTACCAAGTCGTATTATTATCATTTGTTATTTTTCAGGAACAAATTAATAAGTGCAAGTCTCTGTCCAAAACCCAAACTTTAAATCCAGCCAGGGTCCATGTTTCTATGGGCTCAAGTGACCCAGAGCTGATGTGACCTCCAGTAACCTACACAGAGGAGACCTCAGGTTCTGACCAGATTATTTTAAAGGAAGATAAGACGAGTCAGGCAATGAAGATGAGTCACAGACTTTAGACAGTTTTGTGTGTAATTGGCCTGTGTGGAAATAGCGACCTTAGATAACTGCGATAGTTAACGTTTGTTTGCTAATCCTCTCAGCTCGGTTGTAATTGGAAGGGCAAGACTGTCTGTTCTTCTTCCTGACGTTTCATCTGATCAAAAAATGTAAATTCAATGAGACACATCAAAGGAGCCTGTGATCACCTAACATTTCAAAGCGTGTTGGTGTGAGTCGAAGTATTAAGTATTGAGTCGAGGAACAACCTACATAGTGAGACGCTCCTAATCAGGGCTGCGGGCCAAAGTAAGGTGCTGCAGGCCCGAACTCTATGAGCTGTGATGTTTCATTATTATCCCCCTTTAGCTACATCGACAACACAGTAGGTTGCCTTAATTACTCTCCATCAGTAGGGAAGTCAAAGCCACTTCAGAGACACACTCTAATCCCCCCTCCGTTCTTTTTCTCTGCAGGGCACTCATTGTCTCCTAAATATCATTTCCCCAAGCTCTATGCACACTATTGGATTAAAATGTGGAAGTTTTGCTGAAGGGGTTGAGGGGGTGGGGATGGGGGGCTGGCATTTGGGTATTTGAGCTTAGCCCGAGGACCAGGCTGTCTCTGGTAACAGCATTTTAGTTGCATCTGCTCCGCAGCCCACAGAGGGGACGCCGACTGGCGTCACTGTTAGCCTCACAGACACAGATTATGGCCTTTTGTGCACAAACAATTATTATTATTAAGCTCTTCGTTTTATAACCTCAGCGTTGTTACAGTGCAGTTTCGGTTTGGAGTAACATTTATTGTATTTCTTCCCTTTTCTCTCTATATCTACCAATATAGAGAGAAAAGCGTGTTTGCTAATTGAAAGGCCGGTGAAGTGGGACGTATGCTGTTCATATAAATGCAAGGTAGACTCTTAAATGTCAATAATAATAACAATACCCGCACAAACTCCATCAACTATCAGCTGAGTTTTAAAGCCAAGACGGTGTTCATGTTAGCGCAGCTATGTTAGCATTCATTAGCAACATGCCCAGTGTTTGCTGTGGTTACTGGATGATTCTATAGGTATGAAAATAATGTGAATCTTATTGCAATGACCTTTGCAGTCGGCAGATCTGAACCCGACTGAACACCTCGGCAGACAAGCCGTTTAGATTTTGCGGCTAAATATATTCTCTTCTGCTTTCACGAACACTACGCACATACGGAAACGGAAAAGATGAATGACATTTAGAAGCATTTACCACAAGATATCATACACACAGTGATTGTTGCGCCAGTCTAAGAGATGATTGTCTCGTGTGACTTTTGTATGGAAACTCCAGGGACAAAATCAGACTTGTCACTGCTACAGCTGTTGTGACTGATTGTCAATGAAGCTTGCAGCGCCATTGTAAGCCATTTGGAGGAAAAAATTAATTATTTTCTGTGAAATAACTTGCAGGGAGTGTCTCTCTCTCCAGAAGATCGGGATTTGAGCGTTCGCTAAACCAGTTCAGAGGGGACAGCTCGTATTGTTTCCTTTTACTGCCCATGATAAAGCAGTATTAGAATTCCCACTTCCTGCCCGTGTGCATGCCAAGGCTCTTTGTTCGACTGAATGCAGAGCCTATTCATCTCGGAGCGCGCGACCGAACCCAGTAATAACACAGTCGTGAGTTTTGACTGATGTCAGTGAGGCGCAGGCCTGCTTCTGTAAGCAGGAACCAGCGCTGGTAGAGAGGCCCCCCCCCCCCCTCGCACCTTCTCCTCACTGCTCAGTTGATCGCCGACCTCGGCGTGGCCCCGCTCCAGCTCCGACGCTGCTGGGTCCTTTACAAACTCAGAAGACCCAACAATAACAGACGGGCTGTTTAATGCCAAATCCAGGTTAACCTCCCGGCCCCACTTGGCCCCTCGCCTTCTGTGGCCAAAAGAAGAGCGGGTTGATGTTTCTTGGAGACATTTGTTCCCAGCTAATGACGTGGAATAATATCGGCATTACTAGTCGTGTGAAGCCTCAGCAAATTCATTTTTCCTGCGCAGTGTTGATCGCTACATAGAAACAAAGAAATTACAGCTGCCCCAATTTCCTCCTAATACACTGCGCGCTGCTTCGCATTGTATTCTGCTGTGTTTAGCTGCACAAATATGATGGTATGGCAGCAGATGTTGTGAGCATCAAACAATAAAGAATGGGTTAGGAGCTGTCATTACATGGGAACTAGGTCACCGTTCAAGCCGACTCGCTTGCATTGACTGTTTCGAGTGACTATTGATTTTCTGACTAAAGCAATGACTTCATTAATATCACCATTAGTCTGCCATCTGACACAAATGGGTAGCTTGGCTGCGGGGCCAGACAATAATTTAAGTGGTTAGGAATCAGAGATTGGATGAATTAAACATACAGTACATTTCACAGTAAACATGCACCAAACGTTGTGAAATTGGAAACGCTCCTTCACTCAACTGTGTTCAAAAACAAAATCAGCAGGAAGAAAAAAAAACAAAAAAAAAACAAAGTCAACATTACCTCCGCCTTGGCTCGCACAAACACACATTACCAGCAAATTCTCTTTTCATCGTTCAATTTAAACTTAATCTGTGAAAGATGAGAGACAAATCAACAGATCGCTTTTCAGCAGCTTTTTCAAAACAAAAACAACAATGAAAGAAGGATTATTTTCACTTTAATCCGGGGGCACCAGCTTAGCTAAAACAAAAGCACGACCATGGGAACACATGGAGGAATGAGAAGGCTCGCTCTACCCACCAAGCCCAGCTCTCCATCAAACCACAAAAGAAGAACAATGAGTGTGTGTGTGTGTGTGTGTGTGTGTGTGTGTGTGTGTGTGTGTGTGTGTGTGTGTGTGTGTGTGTGTGTGTGTGTGTGTGTGCGTGCGTGTGTGTGTGAAGGAGAGAAAGCGAAACGGGATTTGAGATCTATATTAAAACTGCAAATAGCTTTTAAAGATTAGTGACGGGCAGAAGGAGGTGACAGCAATGGGATATGTGAAAAGTGGATTGCCCCTCCCTACTGTGACTATTTTGATAGCAGTGGCGTTGACAAGCATCGACTTGATTGTGTGAAGGCAACGTGCGCTGAAAAGCCTTGACAAGTTTCTTTGAGGCATGTACAGATCTTTTGGTGACTGAAAGGAACACAAATCAGGATTATGTATAACATAGCCACATTCAAACAGCTGGCATTAGGAGCTTGGAAGTGTCTGGCAAGACACTGTTGTTCAAGGATCTCTCTCTCTCTCTCTCTCTAGCTCTCTCTCCCTCTCTCTCTCATCTGGGCTTTTAGGAAACAGTTTCCTATGAAGGCATGCAACCACGGCATAAATGTTTCCCTGACCATTAAATGAGCTAAATTAATATATTTCCTAAAAAAAAAATAACTTTGTGATTCTGTTTTGGCCATTTTCTTGATGTATTTCATCAGAGCACAGTCGGCTGTTTATGTTGTGAGCAGATGACAGTACATCCTGTACCCTATGCTCATTTAAACCGATCACCATGGTCATCACAGGCTGTGTACAGTAGTTGCTCTGTTGTCAGAGATGTGTCTCACTCTGCAGCATTTGTCAGGATTAGACAGGAGTAATCCCTAACCAAACTCCAGAGGATGTAATTTGGAGATATGTGCTGGAACTGAAACTGTGTCGGCTTACTCCAGCAAACCCCATCTTCCACCCCATCTGAGCCATCTAACTCCTCTCTGCCAGCCCTCAGACACGTCCAATATTTTTGAAAACGTTTGAAAATGTAAAATATGGGGAGGAGAAAAAAAAAAGAAAGAAGAAAAGCTGAAAGAAATGGAACTGCCAAGTGCCCTTCAACTCACTCTCTCATCCCACTCCTGAATAAACCCTCCTCCAGGCAGGTGGGGGGCTCATGATGTCAGGCCCCATCGCTGATATCAGTTCTAATATCCCTCAACACGCGGCTGTCGCATCACCACCCACCATTAAGTCATTGCTTGTGTCCGATACACAGGGGCCGATCTGTGTGCTCTGGCCCACTCCCAGCCCTGTGCCTTTATCACACCCCAACCTCTCTGTGACAGACAGGACTGATCTCCCCTGCAGCAACCCTCCACCCTGCCAGTAAAAGGACAGCAGTGGAAAAAGCCCCCCAGGGCCCCACTGAGGATGCACTCATGAATCAAACATGCGCCCGAAGCTTCCCTCTTATCACCGAGGTCAGCCCGGGCATTAATACGCCATGGCTCGGGGGAGCTACCTACTGTGACCTCCCCCAGTTTCCCTGAACAGAAGGGCACAGTCCTCAGGATCCGGTCCAGTGAGAGAGGGCCCTCCCTCCAACACAGTCACTTCACATTACATCCACACACTGAGAGAGGGGGCGATGGAGAAAGATGGAGATGGAGATGAGAGAGAGAGAACAAAAAGAGGTGCAGAAATGAAGCATGAAAGATCAAATAGACAAAGAAGAAGAGGGGAAAGAAAAAACAATATTCCTTGGTGCAATGCTGGGCAGGGAGTAACATGTGGGTAAAATCGACTGTGTGTACAGACCCTTTCAAACACCACCAATCTTCATTGGCCAGACGGGGTGTGATATATGTGACTGTCTGCCAGCGTAAATTAGGCAGTCCAGCCCGCTGTGTGGTAAAGCATGACGGGGCCGGACAGTGCACTAACTCAGGCGGCCTGGTGCCATGCACACCAGCTTCTCCCTGCTTTGCCGTGCCATAAATCACCAGCTGGGGGAAATGAATCGCTGTCCGTCCGAGCTGGATGCACCAGCTGGCACCGCCATCACCTGACCAGCAGGAGCCCATGCCGACACTGGAGCGGCTGAAATCAAGAAAAATGAGGCATGGAGGCAGACGGAGCCATACCCCTGCGCTCTCTCATTAGTCTCCTCTGGGTTTCCTCCACACTGAGCTCGTCTGAAGTGAAAGGGCACACAAAATATATTTCAGAGTGTCACCTGAGGGGGAGAAAAAGAAGGAGGGAGGGGGGAAAGAAACGATCACCCCTGGTCTCCTCACAAATCTATGTAGAACTGAACTGGCAGACAGTATTAGTGTTTGTGATCCCAGAGCTGTTAGACAGCAGGAGGGACTGCAGCTCTGGGGAAAAGTAGGGGCTGCATGTGGGGGACAGCTTTGTGTTTCGCTCTCATTTAATGGAGTTATTTCACTGAAAGTAATGACTCAACGCCTATTGGGGATTCCACTCTGCATTCAGATGTAGTTAACGGAAAAACATGTTGATGAATAGATTTTCACTTTTCAATATTGCTGAGTTGCTGGTGGAGGGCCCACTTATATGCTGACCGCTGCGATTATGAGAAGCTGTGTGGGCGTCAGAACTGAGGCACTCATCAGGAAAATGGGCTGAAATTGCATCAATACAGCCGTACGGAGGGTCGGAGAGATCTGAAATAATATATACTTGATCCTCTACTATGGACATAGGCCTGCTGTTTACCTCTGATTTCCCGATATTAGGGATTCAAAACATTTCCCTGCATTAAATCTCCAAATCACGTCAAAGCAGCAACTTCTCAGCGAGAGGGCAATCAAAGTCAGCGACGGACACATTTGCATTATGAAAATAGGCCAATGTAAATGAACAGATGCAGGCTAGACTGGCATTAAATTTGAGGCTCTTGGCAAAACATAGAGTCGCCGCCTATGATTGGCAAGGCCAATTTCCTGTGAACCCCCGCAGCAGTTTTAGCCTAATTTCATTGGTCCTGTGGAGCAGCGAGTCTATCACTGTCTCAGATATAGAGGATTAGCTTCTCCTTCCTGCTCAGATGAATTTGCCTGTCACGGTGAGGTGATGAATGGCAGGAAGGCTGAGGGAAATGTACTGTGGGCTCATTGAAAGTGGCAAGGTGAAGTGTGGCCCGGCGGCTCGACCCTCAGCGCGGTTCTGACCCCCCACAGATGTCCAGGTGTACGTTCACCTATCGGCAGCCGGCTCGCCGGTCGGCTGGTCGGTCAGCAATGCACCGCAGCATCGCTTTGACATCTGTTTTGACAAGGAATGTGATTCCATCAGCGTGTCTCAAGGTCCCTGGATGCAGCAGATAGTGTCCACTGCTTCTCCTCCATTCACAGGAAAAGGGTATGTTTAAAGGTCAGGCATACTTTAAGCACCTGCCTCCAGTTTAAAAGCAATATATCTGATCTGATGCTGGATAGCAACCTTTAAGAATTAAGCTCAGTTGAACTCAATCTTTATTCATCAGGAGAAAAAAAGGGGCTACAAGTTATGGAAATGTAATTACATCAGGCATCTATTATATATATTGGTGCGGAGGTATCGGTTCTTTTTCATCAAAACATTCCCATCATGCATCTGAGGAGGTGGCTCAATGGCGACAAAAACAACTGCTCTCCATTTCCTCTCCTCTTCTGTGCAGCTGTTACCGTCGCCACCTTCCACCCCCCGGCCCCGACCCCTCACCACATCTCCTCCATTTTTCAGCTGTAATCATGTCGCCATGCAAATGCCGTGCACTGAGAGGTTCATGTTGCCCTCTCCGGGACATCATTCCCAGCTGCCTGAGCCCTTGAGTTGACCACCCAGGGGAGGGAGGAGAGGAAGTCATTACTGCTATCACAGTCAGACACAGTGCCTGTACTGCCAGACAGCCCCCTCCGACTCATAAAGTCCTTGACGACTTCACTAAAACATCCAATTTCAGTCGGACCCCATTTAAAATGACGAATAGGAATCAATCACTCCAACCACCGCGCACTCCCCCTGAATCCGTCTGCTTGTTTGGCTGCCCAAAATGGCACAGGAGAAAAATAATCTACCCCCCCCCCCCCCCACCCCCCACACGCTGGTATCCTATCCACATCTCCGGGATATTCATAATTCATCATCTTCGATTCCTGACATCTGCCACTGATTGTGCCGACGGATTGGCTGGAATTAGCCACTCCTGGGAGCGGTGTTAATGTGCTGGGGGGGGGGGGGGGGGGGGGGGGTTGCCGGGGTGGGAGATTGAGGCCGGAGCGGCAGGAGCCTTTCACACTCCTAATGTGTAATTAGGAGCCATTTTGGAGTACTGCCTTCCTGCACTGAAATTAGCTGCCTTTTATTAATCAGGCAGACCGGTTCAATGGCACGATGGGTCTCCCTATAATCTAACACAAAATGTTGCTCTTAATTACAGAGGGGGGTGAGACAGCGCGGAGAGGGCTGCAGCTCCTGCATGATCCCCTCACAACCCGAGCATCACAGTCTACATTTGGCACGCTTTACATAGTGTGTATATACACGTCGTACCGACCATGCACAGAGCAAAACTCTCACAACTCCACGGAACCATTTGCATTTGCCGAATGTCAGCTCCACTAGAATGAGAGATCGTACATATTATGTGATTACAAGCACCGGTCCTCCTTTGGAGAGTTAAGTGCTGTGACCCTGACCGTGCTCATCAGTGCTCATGCCCTCATGACTACAGATGAGGACTAAATACTTCAGTGTTCATGCTCAGTGGTAGTACATTTTTTTCCCCTCCCTTCTTGCTACACTTCTTATAGAAAAGATCATAAAAAACAGTCCAGTCAGAGAAAAGTAATCACCATGTAATACAGGATTGGTAAAAACAGGATATTTTAGAACGCGTTCAATGAGTTTTATGCTTAAATAAATCAGTAATAGTCTCTTGAAATGCTGAAATTTTATATTTTATGATATTCAATAATGTATAAAATATTTTAAATTGAAATTGAATAAATTACAATTTTCTATATGTAAACATACATTCTAGAAATCCTCCAGACTTATTAAGATCCTTCTTCAGTTATACACTATTGGCTGCATCAACGTCTGTCAAATTTTCTTCCATTCCTTTAAAAAACATAAATCCTTTCTTTCAAAAGTCACAGATTCTGTCAGCTAATCAGAGAGTTGATTCATTTCACCATTCTTTAAATAGGCTTCTCCACAATATTATCCTCCTGTGAGTGAATGCAATCATGCAAAATGGCCATTGTTTCTAGTGTTTATAAAGCCCGATGCATATTTATGAATATTGCTGTAGTGCCAGCTATCCCATATAATCTTCTAGGACAATGGCAAAATCCTTAAAATGCCTGCTTCGCTAAAGTTTCTCTGACGACCAAAGGATCCTTACAGCTGATTAGGGAACAATCACCACATCGCCAAAGTGCAGCGGATGATAAAAAGCTCTTGTGGTCGTCATGAAGGCAGAGACTGCAGCAGGACGCTCGCAGCACTGAGGTCATCTCTGGCTGCAAGGCCGAGTCTGCTTTAGCATTCGACAGAGTGGCTGTGTGAGAGGATAGCCTGCCACTCAAGCCTTATTGATGGGATCCAGAACAAAAAAAAATCTGATGCGGGGGTCAATGAGTGAAGGTCCTGGCCTATCTCTGCTCAGCTTGAAACTGTGTCCAGCGGAACAGCAGCTGTCACAAAGTGCTCACACTGACACAGACAGCAGCTCTGAGAAATGGGAAAATGTCAACGCAATTTATGGATATGCAAGAACTGAAGGCCAAACTGGGATTGAATTATACAACACCCTCTAAACATATGTAAACAGACTCATTTTACTTTGGAGTACAGTTAGATTCAATTTTTAAAAATTAAATGAATAATCAAACAAATCCAACAAAAGACAAAAATAAGTGATTGTCGCTATGCTATTAAGCCACAAACCCAAATCAAGGAACAAAACTCGAATAATATTTGTTTTTGTTGACTCTGGGGCTGAGAAATGCAGATAAAACCACAATATTAATAGATCTTTTCCGCTGACATGTTATGAAATATCAAGATTCAATTAAATAAACCATATTCCGCTGTCAAAACTGTGTGGTAGTCAGAGTGTAAAAACACTCCCTTGGATTTTACTGCAAAATAACCTTTAAAAAGTACTTCTTAAGTGTTATTATTTCTGATGCATCAAGAGGTAAGCAGTGCTTTGATGTTGAGGAGGGAGTTTTATTGATCATATTTTATAAACTGATCATATATCTGGTTTGTTAAGTGTTTGCAAATAAACACCTAAATATGGTTGAAAATGTAATTGAGTATAAAAGTACAATATTTCCTTCTGAAACACAGTGGCGTAGAAGTATAGCAGAAAATGGAAAGTAAAGCACAATAACGTAAAAGTACGTTATCATTTTCTCCCATATTGATTATAGATTACATGAGGCCGGACCCTTCCTAAAACTTTACACTGAATCACTGAAATACGGCACAGCGATCTACACCACTTGAAATAAGTGTTCTATATAAAGAAGCCATGGCAATCGTCATAATAATGGCAGTTGCTCTGAAGCGGTTGAAGTGTTATAATTAGCATTCAGAGTGAAAGGAGGATCACGTGACTGTTGGCAGAGTTTCTAAGTTCTGGCCCAATGGACAGAGAGTAAACTCCACAGGGGAGTCCCCGGGGAGCGAGGCACGCTGGGTTTCAGAGGGGTTATTGGACTGTGCTGTCTCTGACTGTGAGCCACTGGGGACCACAGCAGAGGTGTCTGATGGTGCACTGAAGCCTGAGTGTGACACCTGGGCTGTCTGTCACGGCCACAAACACAGACAATGTGACACCTGACAGGATAGAAGTTGGGGCCGCAACACCAGAAGTCGAGACCCTGGCTGACAGTGAGGATGAGAGAGCGCCCAGTTCAACTCAATAATTTCCCCAACGCGCTGGAATCCAAGCCCGTTTGTCTCCTCCTTCCCTCCTTCATGGCCGTTTAAATAACACAGGGTCCTGAGGAGGCTGGACCCGTCAATTAGAGTCATCTGATGAGACAGTGTGTGTATTAATCAACAGCGTGAAGCGTGTGACAGTCCGGAAAAGAGACGAGGATGAGAGAATGCAGCAGCGGAGAGCTTTAAGAGGAGTTCTGACAAATGGGCTCTTAAGAGGAATTTCCCAGTGTGCATCCCTAACCTAAACTGATATCCAATTATGTCCCCGACATCGACAAGCTAACGCAGTAGCTGTGAGCAGCATGGGCTCGCGGTGTCAGAATTGGCCAGGCGCGAGGCAGAGAAACCCGGGACCTTGAAGGAGATGTCACAAGGAGGCCGGAGTCAGCCGCTTGAGTGAGCGATGGTCCACACGCTTGCCTGAAAGCATGACATTGCCGAAGGGGGAAAAACACCATTTTATCATTCAGTGCGATTCGCACCCTCTCTCCCTGTCAAACATGCCATATGTCCCCGTCACAGGTCGTCTTGCTGGCTTATCGAGTGTGACAGGGCTATTCACACACTGCTCCCAATCAGACACCATCTCCTGCAGAAAAAAAAAAATCACCACCATAGCACAGTGACAGGCTGTCAGGCAGAGGGCACCAACCTCCACAGGGCCTTGGCTGAGAGTCGGCCCGTGCGGGGGAAGGGGGCAAAGGCCAGGGGTTGCGATGGGAGATGCAACGCCGGCATCCGCACACCTCCTGCTTTTTGACACTTTTCCTTCGTTATTCAATCAGCAACGAGGCCGAGCTGAAATCCGAGTCCACATCAAACAAAAGCTTGAATAAAGCTTTTATGTGTGAGTCCTTTTAAGTTGAACTGTTTCAGGGCGAGTCTACACGCTGCACACACACGGCATTTCACTGGATGATGCAGATCACGTGACGCGGGTTATTTGCCTGGCAGGAAACAAAAGTGGTATGTAAACCTCAACGCTGCGACCTGGTCGCTGGCCTATTTTCCTAACCACTAGACCATATGAGCCTCTTATGTGCTACGGCAATCTGAGGCAACAAGTCAGGACAACCAGAGGTCACTGAAATCCACACCCAGGGCGCGCGATCTCAGAGCTCCGAGGAAGATTCGCTTCTCGCGGTGCACTCCTGGAGTCAGCAAATGTTTACTTTGATGCCAAAGAATCTCAGTGGTACTTAGCCACTTGGCTCCAAACACAATAACACTGCAGATGCTGAATATATTCACTAAGTGAGCAATCAGTTGCAAAGTGGGCTGAAAATTACACTTATCCCCGACCCAATGATGATATGCATAGAGAAATAAATCAGAGAGCAGGAGAAGGAGCAGAGGAGCAAGGGGAAGAAGTGGTATCACCTGATCCGTCTTATCTTAAAAAGCGGTGGGATGTGTCACCTCAACTCTTCGGAAAAAAAGGGATAGAACCCTCCTGGCACATTTTCATATGAACGATTTCTGTGAAATGATTGCTAATCTATGCAAAAAAGCAATCAGTGACTCATTCATAATGCATGAGCAACGAGATACCAATTTTGCAACGCTTTCGGATTATTAGATGTTATCGTGAATGCAGCAGATGAAATATGAACACTCCTACCTGTCCCATTGTAATTACATGTCTCTCACCGGTGGTTGAGGGACATTGTGAGACGGGAGAATGTGCAAAAAGAAACATACAGAGAGACAGACAGGCAAGCAGATAGAAAAGCCATTACTATCGGAACGCAGAAGAGCTCTAGATGGGAATATTTGGTTCTAACAGCTTTACGTATCCATTTGTGCCGAAATTTATCAACCTAAAAGCTGTGGTTTTAAGTACATCTGGCTGACGTTTTAATGGTCCATCAATCAAAAAGGTGTCATGTGATAACATTTTGAGATCATCCTCCTCCCCGAAGCCTCAGAGGGGGGGGGAACGGAATCCAATAAATTGGCTGCAATCCCAGGGAAATGATGAGAACCTATTTCTAATTCAAAGCAAGTTCAAAGTATGAATGTTAGATAAGCTGCTTCTCAAATTAATGCAAATCAAATTTCATTTAGGATATTTTTGTTCTATATAGACCCCCTAATGCACTGCATATATTTATGTGCCAGTTTCTAAACTGCAGTTTAAAGCCCGACAAAAAAGATTACCATTCCCGTTTGGATTACTGGCGTCAGATTAATAAATGGAATGTACGATCAGAGTATTATGTATTTCTTGTGCAGGAATTCATAAACAAAAAGAATTCCTTCATTTTAATAAAAAATAACCCAAGCGGACAGAGCGATGAACTTTCACCTTCCCTTTTTCAACACAACCTCCCACGGGACACAGAAATCTGACTCTTTTTTTAAAGTTAATGTGTATGGATTGCACATGGAAGTCTTGTGGAAAGCACCGACAGATTTCATACTTTTACATTCTGGGCAACTTCGACGGGAGGGATTTGCTCTTAAAAACGGAGCAGAGCACGGATGAAGGGTGGTATAAAAATCAATGAGGCTTTTCAAAGGCAACAAGAAAAACCAGCGCCTTAGCCTGCAATTAAACAAGAGCGCTGCCGGCGCTGAGAGATGACAGAGCATGTTGCAGGTGCTCTCGACTTCACAGAATCAATTACGGGATCGATACAATGACATGATACAATTCTGTGATGGAAAATGGGACGTGGACCGGGAGTCGCTCCGTGTCGTGTGCTTCAGATGTTTACAATAATACATACAGTAGCGAGCAGGTCTGTACACCGCGGGCCCGTTACATAAACATGAGTGGAGCCCAGTTTTAGACCAAAATCAGGATAAAAAAAAAAAGAGTTAAAAAGGATTGTTCAAGCGTTTTGAAGTGGGATTGCATGAGGTACTTATCCATAGTCATTGTATTACTAGATGGCGGTCAGCACTCCCCCATGTTGGAGAAACAGGAGTACAAGAACGGGGGCAGAGTAATGTACTGCTGTGGAAGAACTCATTGATTTTTTTTTTTTTAAGGTGGCTAAATTATCAGTTGAAGTGTTAGAATTAGAACTGAGCTGAAAGTGAAACTTAATCTGAAGCTAAAGCATACGGTTGTTACAAAGTGAGTCTGGTGGCTTTGAAGAGAGCTCAGATGATTAGATGAGTTTCAGTTTAGTTCCCCGTCTGATTCACCACAAGATAAACTGGTGAAAATATTCTAAAAATAGTGGACACTTAAACGGATATTGACTTTTTTTTTCAGGACCACCTCCTGTCTGTTTCTCCATAATAGGGTGCGGGCCCACCGCCATCTACTATAGATAAGACACTGACTATGGATGAGTACCTCATACAACCCCACATGAAAACACTCGAACTAAACCTGCTAATCATCAGCATGTTAGCATTTAGCTAACAGAGCTAGTTTTAGTTTCTACTAGTATTAGTAGTTTTAAGTAGACATTTGTAGCTTCATTTGGAGGCCAAAGATGGTTAAAGGTATAATATGGAGTTGCGTTATTGGCTTTGTTAGATACCAGACCCAAAAACCTGCACTCCTCATCCTGCTGTGGCCTGCCTGCTCTCTCTGATCCTGTGTAGTGACAGTAGGGTCAGATACAGATACACCACACACATCTAATGGAGTCATTAGTGAGAATAAGTGGGGTTATTTTTTCAGTCTATACATTGTTTTGCCGTTTTAGGAAATTGTTGCATATTAAACCTTTAATGGTGAAACCTGTATCCCATCTGCATATTTCAAGGAAATGTCCTTTGGATAAAACAATGTATTGTGAGGAGCTGAGACTGAACAAAACAATTCAATGATCGTCTTAGACTAAATCCTTTGGCAGCGCTATTGTACCCCGCCGTCTTGATTGGACCCCTGCAACTAACACCGTCCAAAACCCCCAACTTACCGAAAGGGCAAACACCCCCAGGAGGATCACGCAGGCCATCATGACTGAGAGGAGCTCATGATGTTGATGTTGCCTCAGTCAGTGTGTGCCGGTATGAATGCTGGGAGAGGATGGTCGCACAAATCTTCCCCTGCTGTGGCCATTTGCACATCCCTTTCGACACACACATCCTGACATAAATTATAACACACAAGTCATTTCCTCATATAACAGGCAGCACACTGTGATCCAGAGGCCTCTATATGTTAATGCAAAGGCCCACTATAGGAAGTCACACAGTGAATCCCTGTTAGTGAAACCAGTGGCCAACAGCAACATGATCACGATGTCAGTCAGGTCGAATTCTGTGTTCAAACTTAATGGCTCCTGACAAGCATTTCACCAGTGGACTGAGGGACCAGAGGGAATGTGCCACAGTGAGCATGACCACTCAGCAAATTCACATTTCATTCCTCCTGCTTGGACATAATTATTTAATACATCCTTGATTCTCCCACATTGATCCATCCGGACAAAACTCCCTCAGCGTTAAATGTTAAATGATTTGTGCGTCTCGTCCCTCGCTGCTTGGACGGCATCCCCTCTCATTCTGACATTCTCCCTCTATCCTTGACCCCCTTTCCTCACGCCCTCTGTTATCTGAAATAATCTCAGGGCCTCTTTAGATTCTATTCATCAGAGCAGAAAGAAGCAGGCGCTGACATTGATAAAAAAAAAATACCATCTGTGCCTTGCAGGGGTAAAAGGAGTGAGAGAGAGAATGAGACGGAAAAGAAAGAGAAGGGGCTTCAAATGAAACAGGCTCTGTTGTCTCCCTCTTGTCCCCCCTCGTCAATGCCATTTCAATTGAAAAGCGCAGTGGTAATTAAATTCCAGCAGGGGTTAGGGGCAACTGTGCGGCGCACTGACGGGGGGCTGCCCTGACATAAAGATGACACAATTCAAGGGGACAGAGGGGGCGCCAGGCGGAAAAGGAGGGAGGGTGACAAATGTTGTGTATTCACATAGACTGCCGGATTCGTACTACTCAATCTTCATGACATTTAAAAAAAAAAAAAAAAATGAAAATGAAATGGATATGCAACTCAACTGAATCCCACTCTGACCTTTTCCCCAAATCACAGATATTCTATACAGATCCTTCTTCTGTATCTGCGGCATTTGCAGAATATTTCGTAATGCTGAGGAGGACGAGCAATTAAGTGGAGGGGAATTTGAGAAAGCTGGTGTGTGTGTGTGTGTGTGTGTGTGTGTGTGTGTGTGTGTGTGTGTGTGTCAGCATAAATGTGTGACTCACAGAAGGACGCTGGTTGTTGTTGATTCACATTTTAGTGACGCTAATCCAGAGGCTCCAGAGAGGCTACACACTCCTGCTGTCGCCCTCTTCCCAACGTCTTTTAACAAAACAGCTTTTTAAAAGTGCATTATTTTTTTTATTTTTTTTAACCAAACCCAAACACGTATCATATTTTGAGATTTCTGAATTGTTTGCAATTACTTTCATGTTAAAATTAGATTAAACAAATAAAACAATAGCTTGGAGGTTAATTAAAAACAGCATACATCTATATTTATGAGAATTTATTACATTATTTACATTATATGCAAATGTATATTTATGAAATTAATATTTCCTGGTCTCACCGACATTAATGGTGATGCTGAGAAATATCACACCTTGATAAATCCATTTGTAGAACAGTGAAGAATGAAGAAGGCTTTGTTATCATGAAACAATTCCATTTATCAAACTTTTCTCCGTCATAATTTCCTGTAAAATGACCACCGTCATTCTACACCGTTAACGCCAAGAGCAAGCAATTAAAGACTGACGATCATCTGATCCATTAAGATGGGTTGGCCGTACTGCATTTAACATTTGCATGAAACAATAAATTAATTCTGCCAGTGCTTCACCCACACATTAATCAATTTGCCAGAGCCTCATACCATAAATCCTACCGAATAACAAGCATTTGTGCAACGCTGCTGCCACCTAGTGGACATGGCTCTCATTACATATAATTGTGCCCTTGAGTATCCCACGGTTCAAAATTATTTTCAGGAATTTGTTAGACACAGTTGCTTTGTTAGTTTCCAAACTGTTGGAATGAAACTTGAGGAAGGTCAGTCCAGCTGTGGAACATTTTTCTCGGTTCACACTTCATGAGTTGAGCGTACCTCCGGCCTTGAGGTAAAACAACAAGAAGACAAACTGTCCTCTTGTTCAGCCACAGTCTCAGTAACGCTTCAAAATCTCCAGAACCTCCTCCTTAATGGAGACAGGAGAGAGCTGCAGGACACCCGCCCCTCCAATACTCGTTTCCCAGCAGTCAAAGCCACAGTCTTTCAAGGCTTCCACTGCAGTCTGGACAACAGAGGAATCCGTTTCTACAAAACAAATAAGTCATATTAAAGTCATGTCAAAAAGAGTTATGTCAGTTAGTCACTATACTATAGTTACACATTAAAAATGAAATGGATTACAAGCCAACGAGATGGCTGTTAATGTGTGTAGTGTACATCACTAAACGGCCTACAGTGTTGCTTTCAGGGATGAACCTGTCACAAAAACCTCGTCACTCACGTCAATATCTCATAGACGTAGAAAAAGAAGGTGATCCCACCAAACATCTGGCGTTCCCCTGCTGTTTGTTGCAAAGGAAATGGTCCAAAGCCCAATTCAGCTGCAGATGCACAGTAACACTAACCACACGCCAGCCTTACATTTAAAGCTTCAGACGCGAGAGGAGTTCTAACGTGATGATAAAATGACTGAACTTAGGGTTTGCTTTCTTATCTCAAGGAGCTTTAACACCGACTCTGAGACACCAGACGATGTATTTGAAAATGGCTGCAATTCACACAGATGGGAAGGTTTGCTGAGAAAACAAATAAAGAGCATTTTAAAATCTATTTAGAGGAGTTTACACTTAGAAAAATCCAGTATGTTACAGGCTGCAGGCATAAACAAAGACGGAAGTGGCAGGTTCTTTGCTTGTTTGTTTTGTCAGAGAGGATGATATAAAGTTTCCTTATAACCAATTCCACACGACACCAAAAGGAGCCCTCTTGTGCAGCCTTCTCATCATTTCCTGCCACTCAAATAGCTGTTTCAGGGAGGGAGAGTGAGGGAGCGTTTGAGGAAAAAAAGAACATTTGTTGTCAGCAGGAGTCAGACTGATCCGCTCACCAAACTCACCAACTCAAAATCCATTGAAGGATTCGGTGAAGACTCGACAAAATGAGATTAATTTCAATGAAAGTAACTCAAAATTACAAATTCCAACTAACAAAAATACAGCCTAGAACAGGAATACAAGAAAACTGCTGCTGTATCATCGAAGGTTTAAAACTAAAACTATTATAAAGGCCTCTGGGAACCAGAGCGTTTTGGAATATCTCTTCCTCTAATAAGACTCATTTTTTCAAGGCCAGTGAAGCGCAGAGAGGATGGTGGGCCATGTTTGACCTCCATGTAATGCTGTTAAATGCTGAGTAATGCAGAGTTTAAGTGCTCTTTTTATTTTGTCCTTTGTACGCCTTTACACAAGGACTGGTCATATATAGCAGTCACTATAGTGGTCAATGGAAAACTTGAATGGATGTTTGAAGTCCTAGTATTGTTATATAGTGTGTAAGTTCTCCAGCTAGAGCTCCATCCAGGCCTTCAGTAAGAGCAGACAGGATGTGTCCACGTTCACTAACGACGCTTCTAATTACATTTATTTTGCATGTTGAAAAGCAGCAACAATCACCTCTGAAGGGTTCCCTCGATTTCTAATCTGTTCACAGAGATCATTTGATTTTGAAAACATTCACAGAAGATAAGAGGTTTTGACGTTAACGGCCTGTAGGTATTGTTCTTTGTGTGTTCTGGGTGATTAATAGTTTAAGGAAGGAAAAAACGCAGAAGCAACTATAATTAAATATAAAGCTCTATAAGCATAAACTGCTTCTTTTTTTTTTTTAAAAAGCCTTTTTACAACAATTAAAAATGCACAGTGTTTGGCCTGCAGTACCTGGTCTCAGGAGGGTGATGCCACAGCCGCCTCCCCCTGCGCCGGTTAGCTTGCTATGGAGCCCTTTGGTCAATGTGACCTGGCACAGTGTGTCCAGGGTAGGGTGGCCCACACCCATCACATTCAGATGGTGCTGGTTTATGTCAATGAGCTCCTAGAAATGATAAGACACAGCTGTTGTGAGTCACTGTTTCTAATGGACACTTTATTTTAAGTATTGCAATTATACTTTACTGGACATCTCAATGGTTCATTTATGATGCAGAAGACAATCTATAACTATTTTGTACCTCTAGAATGTTGTAGTGCTCTCCAGTGATGGGCTCAGAGGTCATCTCTGAGAGGACTTTCTCACAAGTGCAGGAAACGGCATCAACCGAGTCGAGCACGGGGTTCATGATGGAGGGAAACTACAAGAGGGGGAAATAAAACACAGCAGGTCAACATCACTTGTGCACAGGCCCTCTGCACAAAGTCATCATCACTGCAGATACGGTGGAAAAACAACACGTCTTTCTGTTTAAAAAACAGCTTCATACACACACAGATCTTTAAATGGCAGGTTGGTTTTTCGTCGCGCTCCAGCCTGATCACATCACTGCCATCCAGACCGATCCATGTCTGAGGCAGGAATCCGCACACCTGCTGGTGTCACCAAGGCAACAGCACACAGGGGCGCTAGCTAAGAGTTTAATTTCAATATTTTATGAAGGCACTCAGCGCCCGGCTCTGGAGTATCTGCCATGCAAAAGCACCGCCTATTATATTAATTACAGTGTCGGCAAGTAACACACGGGGGAGGAAGAAACCATTTAGTACCTTGTTAATCTTGTCCTTCACCCTGGCAACAAGTACCTTGGTGCTGCGTGGTACTTTGGTGTTGGTGAGGAGGATTCTTAATAACGGTACCCTGGAAAATAAAGCAGACAGATCTGAGAGTTCATACAGTCAATATATATATTACAATACAATAATATTATGGTGCATTCACTCAACCCAGGCATTTTTTTTTTTTGTGAGAAAAAAAAGACTCTAATTCACTGCATGCTCTTTTTAAATTAAATCAAATTAAAAATTGTTAATCAGTGTCACTACCTGCTCAGTGGTATTATCTTTCCGGCCAAGAATCTCAGCATGCCACCTATATACAGGGAAATCAAAATCATTAAATAGATAATCATCAAATGAAAATGAACAGTGGTGGTTCCATTAAAGCGTGCTGCGTGCGCATGGAGACGAAGGCAGGTATAACACCATAATGTACTGCACCGTATCTCACCCCATGTTCCTACAGCGTTGTCTACTCCTGAAGGATTACCATGGATGATCATCTCCCCTTGGAAAGCCCAGCTGTTGATCCGCTCCAGGTCCTCCTGACACCACCTGCAATCATTTGTAAATTAGAGCAGAACTTTGCATCTCGACAGACCATCACAGAGCCAACCTCCAACTACTTAATCTGCTCCTTGTGATTATAAGGATGCAGTGTGCGATGACTAAAATGTTGCTTTTTGGTCACCTTATAATGCAGTGTGACATAAAACACACCCCTCTGCCTATGCTTCACCCATCTCCCCTCTGGCTGTAGATATAGACAACTATTCTACATAAAAATAAATAAATAAATAAATAAAATAGCTTCTGGAAGAACGTTGTACCCTCTGAGTGTTTTGAGTGTTTGATTGTGTAAAGACCGTGAAAGCAAATAACATAATAATAAAGAATGAATCTGAAACTAATAACCACAAATGCAAAAATTATGATTGCAATTTACATAAAACCGCTGCCAGGACTTTCTGCTCTCATCTGTGTCAATTGTTCAGATTTGAAACGACCATATGTAAAATCAAAATATAGACCATTAAAGGGTTGATTTTGCAGTCTTTTGGCCACAACACTTGAAATACTATATACTATATAATGTTGTCACTCATGTTTTGTGTTGATATCTATGCATCAGTTTTTTTATTAAAGTATAATAATAATTCAAGGTGTTTCATATTCTCCATAAACTTCAAACCAAATACATTTTAATAAGACTTTTTACACAGTAAGAGACATTTTCCTGAGCATATCCATCAGGCCTTGGAATTCTGTCTACGCTAACTGTGGTCTGCACATACTGCATACACAGCTCATTAAAGAGACCTTCCCTTCATACACAGTGGCTACCTGGCAGTGAACTCCCACTCTTTGAGAGGAGCAGGGATGCCTCCGCTGGCGCAGAGCAGAGCTGCAGCTAAACACACAGAGTAGGCAGCACTTGACCCCAGTCCTGCTCCGGTCGGCAGCTCCGACCACACGGACACCGTCAAGCTGGGCAGCTCACTGTGGAAATAAACAGAAAAACTGAGCCTCTGTTTGTATGGAAACACCCAAATACTATGACTTAATTAAGGATTAAGTAAATATTGTATAATTTCCCCTTCTTTACTTAATCATATTACTGCGACAGTTATAGTACTTACTTAACTACTAACTTAACTAAATAATCCATACACTACTATATGGGACTGAAACTTGCTTGACATTGCTGTCGATGTCTGTCAGGGAAGGTGCTTTTGGGCAGACAGGAGAATACTCCAAACTAATTGTCCGGCTCTTCTCTCGGGGGAAAAACACATCCAGACTTGTTAAAAGCTGCAGTGTGGCCTAGTGCCAGACTCTCATTAGTGGCCATTCT
Source organism: Eutrigla gurnardus (assembly GCF_963514095.1). Lineage (NCBI taxonomy): Eukaryota > Metazoa > Chordata > Actinopteri > Perciformes > Triglidae > Eutrigla > Eutrigla gurnardus. The sequence goes on along the minus strand of NC_139936.1, from coordinate 7,912,710 downwards.
GTCAGAACCCATCACCTCTCCGAGACACGGCAGCACCGTGTCAGCACCGATTAAACGACTCAACAACCTGCAGCTCTAATGTTCCTGAGCATCTTCGGTGCTCGCAGCTGCTGGAGTCGCCAAAACCAACATCTGGCCTTTCTGTCTGTCTCCTTTCACTGTTTTCATTTCAAGGTGGAGGGATTTTTTTCAGATGCAGCGAAAACAACCCTCGGAATACATCTAGACCGATAGTGAGTACAAGTACATTTTATTGCAATAAAGCATTTCCAAAAGGGCTGGAATGACTTCTGCCTTTAACAAATACTTATGAGCTTTTATAACCCATTTTTAACAATTTAATTTAAAACATTTAGTTGATCATTTCATCTCAACGTAAGTATGTGGAGTAGTCACAGTGCAACATACAATTATCAAGTATGCCCAACCATGATACACTATACTTTGCTATATATGATAAATAACATTACTCAGCACAATATCATTTCAATTGGCTCCCAAACAAACTCACAAATTCCAGTCTAGCAGGTTGAGATGTTTTTTCCAGTTTAAGATCGCCATCTATAGGCTCAGAAAGTAATAGCTGCTGCAAAATGATCAGATGTGTCACCTTCAGGAAATTAGTGTTGTCTTTTTTTACTTCTTTATTTATTTTTTTCAAATGTGTATGTGTGTATTTAACACTTGTGCCACCTATTGGCTAAAATGAAATAATAAATGGAAATTTGACACCATTATTTATGGAACGCTATTCTAAAGAGGACATTAAACACTATCATGAAAACGATTCAGCTTCTCTAAAGATATCAAATGTTTGCATTTCAAGCATTTTTTTCTTAATTCCCTTCCTAACAAAAAATGTTTTATTGGATTTCCAGCAGACTAGTCCGTCTTAAATCTGGTGATCCATCACACACACACTATCAATAGCTATAAAAAAATTAGAGATGCAGCTGCAACACTCATTGCCTGCAGGTGGCAAAGGTACCAAATCTGCAGGGCCAGATTGGTTCAGATGCTAATGCCTTGCCTGTAGATGGAGCACAAAGATAGGTCTACATCTGTGTTTTTAAATTATACTTTTCTTGCAAATATGCCCGTGGCTGGCCTAAAACAACTGGCACTACAGCTCTGCAATAGGATGACATTTGCTGGGTCTCGTCTCTGGTTTAGTATAAGAAATATCTGTAAGGTGTAACACGGTTGTTGTGGCCACCTGAGGCAAGGAGCTGCAATAATAAAATGAACAAATGTTGGTACGAGCCATCTCACCCTGGTCCAAACAGAGAGAGGTAGATGTAGAGGAAGGTTATCGTGGCCATATCGGAAGTATCCAAGTTTCCATCGGTGACACCAACAAATTCACGGAGTCTCCTTACAAGTTCAGCATCCAGGCGTTTCGCCTCCTCCCTTTTACCTGTTAACATAAGTTTCAATACAGAGAAATCATCAAAATCAGTCCATAATATCACAACAACACACACTTAGATCTGTAGGTGCATGAAATAAAATCAGATATGTTGGTGTATAATGATAAATGCTGCAAAATGTACTCATCAGGTTAGAGGTAAGTTGTCTCAGTTAATTGTACGTCCAAAAACTGATACCTCAGACAATATGTGAATGATGGAGTTTATCGCTGCATTAGAACTTACATAGTCTTTATATAACAAATAGAAAGCTGTGGGAAATTAAACAGAAGGTAAAATATGATTGGAGTTTGCAGAAGAAGGTATTGGACTATGGGATTCATGATGCAGGTAGGATTTCAGTGTATATAAGCATTAATGGTCCCCAGTGCTGAACTATCACTTACCACAGGAATCCGGAATAAGCTGCCTCAGTTCGGAGAGGTCCCAGCACAGGAACGTGTCAATATTTGGGAGGTTGATGCAAACATTGCCCGTCGTTGTACCTTTCAACCATAGATATGTTCTCAGATTCAAACTCACGGCAAGAGCCACCTGCAATGCAGCAGAGAACACATGGTGATTAAGTTACACAGCTTCACTTTAAAACTCTCATTATTATCATCATCTCTCAGCTGCACTTTCAGGTTACCTTCCCGTGCACCACCGCGTGCTCTCCGTGGAGGATCGCCTTCCCTGGAGCAGACACGAATACGTCCTTAACTTGCATTTCTGCAACAATTCAAAAGTCTTTCCAGCACCGGGCAGCTTCCACTTCAACTTGTCAACGACAGTGTTATTATTAGCTAGCTTAGCCACCTTTAGCGAATGCTAATCCTCTGAAGCAGCAAACAAGCAGTTGACAACTCTGCCGCACAGCTCCGTGTTTTTTTATGGAGACTCGACGGATATAGAGTTTAACAAAGCATGATTTTTGGTCAGTCTACAAGACGTTGCTCTGTGCTCTGAGTCGAGTCTCAACGCAGCGTGACAAATACATGTTAAAAACACGGCCGACACACGGGAGGAAGGACAACTGTAGGTTTGCCTCCCAGTATCCAATCAGCGTCGCAGCTAGTTGGACATATCTAGTTTTGTCCAATCAGCGCCCCCGCGCTGTCAAACCCTGACCAATCGTGCGATGAAAACGAACCGCCCATAAACTACGGACACCGCGGAGGGTCAATAGGCGTTTTTCCCAGTGTCGTTCACCTTTAGCAAGCTAGCCTCTAGCTTTAACATGGCATCGTTTATTATCAAACCTGCTCACCTACGTTGCGTTGTAAGGACATGCAGGCTTATAAGCGAGCATCGGACAAGAATCACATTGTGTTCAAGCAGAAGGTACTTTTACATTCATGTTCTTTGTCAAATTAGGCGTGCGAAGTGATGACACTCATGTTGTAACTGCCTATGTAACAGCGAGGTAGCTGCTTCACAGGGATACTTAGGAGATAAAAGCAATTTTAACATAGCGATGTTAGCTAAAGTCTTATGTTGTTTGAATGACCCAGTGAAACCAGAAAAGTGTGATTATACAGGGTACACATTCATTGTTATGTGTTGGTATGAAATATGTCAAAAAGTAATGTTCATAATGTCCTTCTCTTGTGTGTTCCTGTCATCCACTCTCCCTCCAGTTATACCACTGAAGGAGACAACAGGGGGCCCAAAATATACACCAAAACTGGAGACAAAGGTTGTTTTTCAACTTAACTAGGAAAAACAATACATATTACAGCACCGTTGCTGTACGTAGGTCTTACAAATGTGGACTCCGTTCTTGCTTTCTCTTGCTTTCTAAAGGTTTCTCAAGCACATTCACAGGAGAAAGGAGGCCAAAGGAAGATCATATTTTTGAAGCCTAAGGAAGTACAGACGAGTTGTCATCAGCTATAGGGTAAAACTTCCACTTTTCTCCTGTCACACTTTAAAACGCGTTCAATAATCTGCCTGAATTGACGTGTTGAGTTGGACGTTACAGCTTGGCCAGAGAATTTTGCCTCGACAAAGGTCACACGTTCACACATCAGCTGGACAAGGTTTGATCTTCACGTTTCATTTGTCAACATTCTTTATTGCAGACGATGAGTCAGATATATACGATTCCTGAACCGTATTTGTCCTTTTCCGTTTCAGATACAGTGCATTTTACAAGACGTGGGCTCCAATATCGCCACCCCTCGATCATCTGCTAGAGAAAGTCACATAAGTATGCACTTGCTGGCTGGTGTAATGAAGTAAGTTGTTGTCATGTGTGCTTGAAGATCTTTTGGGTTAATTTTTGTGTGTTGTTTTTGTAAGAGAGAACCAAATTTACTGCTCAGCCAATAGCAGACCTGGAAACCTGGATCGATACATTCACAGAAGAACTCCCTCCACTGACCAGCTTCATTTTACCCGTAAGCCCATTTGTGCATCCGTGAGATAAACTTATTGTGAGAGCCCAGGTTTTTTTTTCTGTTGCATTGATGCTTTTGCTATTTGTGTCCCAGTCTGGAGGAAAGGGCAGCGCGGCTTTGCACTTGGCTCGGACAGTGTGCCGGAGAGCAGAACGCAGGTCAGTTGCAGCACGTTGTCTTGCTTTTCTGACTCAATAGGTTCTGACGGGTGTTGGTTCTTCTTACAGTGTTGCTCCAATTGTGCGGTCAGGCGAGGCAGATCCAGATGTTGCCAAGTTTTTGAACCGGTCAGTCCAGTGCTTAAAAAAATTCATATGAAAACACAGCTGCTCTTTTGCACATCTGATAAATGTCCCAATATCTTTACTCAGATTGAGCGACTACCTGTTCACCGCAGCCAGATATGCAGCCATGAAAGAAGACAAGCAGGAGAAAATCTACAAAAGACCCGAATGACCAGATTATTAAACGAGGAATACGTTGTTGTTTTTTTTGGATACATCTGGTGTGGTGCAGGGATTTCACTTGTATTATAAATATATCAATAAATATGTTTGTAAATAGCTTTTTCTTATTTGATGCAACTTTCTTCTCGGCATAAATTACAAACTTCACGGTTTCCAAATCTTAAACCATTCAGCCGATACATGTACCTCCAGGTTATTTAATTTTGATCAGGTAATATTTCAAACATACACTTATGTACACTGGTTTTATAAATGTCATCTCCCAGGGATTGTACATCCACTATGTATATTCCACTTCTTCTATTAGATGCGTCTACCCCAGTAGCTTTTCTTCTCATGTGTTTTTCATACGAAACATTTGCATGTCAGGACCTAAGAGGCGCTCTGCTGTCTTCCAGTGTGGCTCCGTTATCACCCTCCCACACCGTCACAGGATCTGGCACCAGCCCTGGCTCCTCTGGGACAGGGTACTGGCCCACGTCATGAGAGACAGGTTGCGGTCCTCATAGGGCGGATAACGCAGATAGGTTACACACTCGAACCGCGTGCCTCTGAGCAGGCAGGATTTCCTGTGGGAGAAGGTATCGAAGCTGTAGCGACCATGGTAGGAACCCATCCCGCTGGAACCTGTCAAAAAAGCGATCCATCGTAAGGTATATTATTCCCCAACTTTCTTTTGCGTAATTTATTCTCTGCTTGCCGCCGACTTACCAACTCCACCAAATGGCAGCGCCACCATCAGACTCTGCAGGATGCTGTCATTGGAGCAAAAGCTTCCACTAGAGGTCTCACTCATTAGCCTGGAGATGACCTGCATCGTCAGAAAGGGCAACACGTGATCAGAATACAGGTCGTTGGCATCGGAGAGTCTTAACTTGAATCAGTCGTGTACCTTGCTATTGCTGGAATATGCATACACACACAGGGGTTTCTCCTGCTTATTAATGAAGGCAATTGCTTCATCCATATTGTTTACAGTCAGAACTGGAAGAACTGGACCAAAAATGTCCTGTTGCATGATGGGATCTGATTCCGCTACCCCTGTCAAAATCGTTGGGGCTTATAAAGAACAATATTAAATGTAATACATATTACAGTTTGCCTCGTTTCAGAGAATCCCACACAGGTGATGCGTACCGATATATTTCTCTGCTTCTATCACTTGGCCGCCCACAGCCACCTTCCCAGATCTCCACAGCACGTCCCTCGTACGGTTGAACGTCTCTAGATTCACCATGCGGCCGTAACTGCGGGACTCTCTGGGATCGGGGCCGTAGAACTGCATCAGGCAGCACTTCAGGGCCTGCACCAGCCGTGCTTGGACCTCCGCGTGGCACAAGACGTAGTCAGGAGCCACCAAGCTCTGCCCGCCGTTGTGAAAACGTGCCCACGCAATGCGCTGAGCGGTGGTGCTAATGTCACAGTGTTGGTCCACGTAACATGGGTTCTTGCCACCCAGGATCAGGGTGACGGGTGTGAGTGTGCGAGCTGCAGCCTGAGCTATTCTGCTTCCCTCCTCCCTGTTGCCTAGGAATTGAGAGACACCCTTCATGAATAATTCAATATATAAATCACAAAAATATTTTTGGAGCCAAATTTAGCTTTACCTGTAAAGAAGACATGGTCAAATTTAAGTTCCACAACTTCTGGCAAGTCATTTGTGCCGGCAAGAATCACGTGGAAGCATTCCTTCAGGAAAACAAGAACTTTAGATCAGATTACGTTTTTGCTGTTGCACTGCAGGACCTCCCTGCCAATCCATACAGACTCACGTCACATTAAAACTGCTTATGTGAGTCTGAGAATGAATGACCTCTTAACGAGCACAGACCAAAAGCTGTACTTCAAGTGGATTCATACAAAAGAGTCATTAGGCTCAAATGAGTGGTAGTCTGCTGTAACTTATGAAATGTAAACCATCCACCCTCCCTGCTATGTAATTATCTCATCTTCATCACTCACATTGTCCAAGTAGACGGGGAAGAGACGATGAAGAAGCTCTGCTGTGTGAGCGGTCCACTCAGAGGGGCCGATGATTGCACAGTTTCCTACACAAATTCATAAAACATCATCAGTGAGCATGTGTGAAATTAGACGTGAATCAAACTGATAAAATGATTTTTTTTTTAAAGTCTGGAGTCTCTGCACCTGCTGCGATGACCCCGACCAGCGGGCCCAGACACGTCTGGACCGGACCACACCAGGTCCCCATGATGAACACCAGCCCCAGCGGCTCACTCACCATCAGACACTCGTCCAACGTGGTGGACTACACGAGTCAGACAAAGAAATCCCATGAGTGAGAAATTCTTACAAAAAGGGCAAGGCAACTTAAGATTTAATCTGCTTTGGCGGGGCCAGCACAATACTTTTCTTTGTAGCAGCGAGACGGAATGTTCTCTCCAAACAGGTTGTGTAAATTGTGATTAATACCAATAATGTTATGAAGATGTTATGGGGGGGGGGGGGGGGGGGGCAACGGTCTCACCAGGTTTCTCTCCACATGCTGTGGCTGCATCCACTTCTTAAGGTTGTTGATGGCATGAAGTGCCTCGTTCTTGACGAGGATCAGTTCTGACACAACTGTCTCAAACCTTGGCTGGTTAAAAGAAGAACAAATGACTACTTTGACCATTCTCAGTGTCACAGTCTCCTGCTTCTAACAAGCACAACCACTGTAGTCGACGGCGTCGCCCCCCTCACCTTATGAAGGTCCCTTCCAAGAGCATCAACAAAGTCACACTCGTGTTCCTCCAGCATCCGCACCACCGCCTCCAGCTGAGCCAGTCTGAAGCCCTCTCTGAGGGTGCGTCCAGCTTGGAAGGCGACCCTCGCCCTCCTCAGCAGAGTCACACACTCCAGAGGGTACGTCTTCAAGCAGGGCTCCCCGAGCCTGGTCCTGAAACAGCAGGTCACTCGTTGTCAAACACCACAGGTTCAATACAAACACATCCTCCACCTGCGGCTCATCGCTATACCTTCTGCAGGTTAACCGACCATTCCTCTGACAAGCATAGCAGGCCCTGATTTTTCCACTCATGTTCACTCCGGTCTAGAGTTCTCCTCTGCTGCACTTCTTCTGAATGGAGTCAGTGTGCAGTTAAGCCAAGTCCCACGGGTGAGGAGGATAGTGGAAATCCTTACAAGTGCAGCCAATCAGCTGATGCACATGTGTAAACTAAAGCTGGAGTCTGATAATCTTTCTACCAGCCCTCATGTAGGCCTGGAATTCAGGTTTACACCATCAACGAACACATAAACAGGTGGGAAACGGGAGTATTTACCTGCGCAGCGCTTTGAACCAGCGGGAGGGAGACGGGCTCGGCGGACTGCTCATGGCTGTTCAGGTTCAGGTGGAGAGATGTTGAAGTCCTCCTCCCAAGGAGTCCGCCGTGCGGGGCCGAGGAGCGCAATGGAGAGGAAAAGTCAGGCGTGCGCTTTTACGCCACAATCCGCCCGCTGTTAGGAAACCAGAGACATTCTCAATCCCCCAGCCTGTTAACGTCCCGGCCCGTCAACTAAACACTGCAGTCATGCGCAGATGATCCAGATCCAGCAGGTGTTTGTAATAATCTAGAATGACACTTAAAACCAGTGTTTCACTGATCCGATGTTCACAAACTGCATGCCTCACTGTGCGGAAGTGGACATCAGGCTTTTTAAAACAATGCTTTCCTATTTTTGTATAACAAAATGTGACAAATAAATACATCTGAATTGAATAAATGAATTATTTATTATAGAAATAATAAATTCTTACACCAGCAATGCTGTAAGATGATCTTCAAAATGAAAAGGATTTACAATAATTCCAGTATGTGTATAGTATATAAATAGTATATAACCCCATCCAGCTATTTGTATCTGTTTTGGTGCATCCCAAAGAACACAGTCAAGTCAGTGCTTTGAGAGGGAAGAAACACTAAATAAAATAATTCAATGTAAATTCATATAATACTAGTGTACATTAAACATACAGGGAAAAAAATGGATCCTACATGGACAAATTACATTAGAACCTCCTCTTTTTTTAACAACAACACTCTCCAAACTGTAGTGCAGCCCGTCTCAAAGACACTTTAAAGACATGAAAACTTTAACAGGAAGGGTGGAGGGGGGGGGGGGGGGACATTTCCAGGATCCTTTTTTATTATTTTTTTGTACTAAAAGAGCAGATAGTCAAAGGTCAGCATCAGCAGTCCACTGGTACACTTAAAACTCTAGCCTAGTCTTGACATCATTTTGAAACAGATGAGCGACCTCATCACGAGACAGACAAGCTTGTGAGGTATCTTCCATCTCTCGTGCATGCCAACACACACTCGGGTGTAGCAGGGTTTCCACTTCTTTGCTGGATTAGATGAAAAGGAGAGCTGGAGCAAGACCCTTCTGGCTGATTTGTCAAAATAGTTTGATCTTATTAGTAGACTTCAGGTAAATTCAATACCACCAGTGTTACATCTAATTATAATCATCAGTTAATGGCCATGATGTAGAATCATGGCAATAATGACCAGTAGGTTCTATAGCTTGTGTTGGTTATTAACAATTATGCATACTCATTCATGACAGAAAACATTTGTTTGCATATTAAAGAACTCTGTAAAGATTTGATATTTTCTTTTTAACCCTTTCTTCGAAAGTTGCAAATACTCATTCGGGTAAATGACTAGAACTTTATGATGTAATTGAACCCTGTGTAAAGTAATATTTAGGCCGATAAGGTAACATTCACCCTTGTGTCCCTTTTTCCACAACATTTCCATCCAAGGGAACATAAAAATCAAGCAAATCGCATTTGGTTGACGAACCAGTCCATGACATCATGTTGAGAGGCTTTTAAACCTCAAATTCTTTTTTTCCACGTGGCTCAAAAAGTCCACAGAGATCAGAGGGCATCCTAGTAAATCCTCCTCGGTTGGTGGTCGGGGAGCGGTTGGGTTTCTGCGCGTTGTCTGTTAGTAGGAGCAGAGAATGCGTCCAGGTTCACGGCCCCGTTTCTATGGCTTGTTTCCGATATACGTGGTTATTAGTTACAGTCAGACATGTGAGAGCATAGGGGGGCTTCCTATGAGGCACTCTGCGTTATTCAAAGGATGTAGTGAGAAATCTCCCGTTTTACTAATATTAAGTATGAAGACTTACATCACTAACTACCTTTACTCTTCATTATTTTTTGGAGTGGAGGTGATGCACAGATGTGTGACGATGAACAGCTGTCTGCTTTACTGGGCAGAAACAAGTGCCCAAACATTTCCCGTTTCTCTTTTACTCCAAAGTAAAATGCTACAGCATCATTTCTAAAAGCCATATTTTTTCCATCTCAAGAACCACTGCTGCTTCGCCAGAAGAACAAAACAACCAAAGGTTAAGAGTCTCTCTCAGGTGACTGCAGCAGATTTTAGTGTGGCGAAATGAAGTGAGGGCAAAATGATTCCCCTCAAAATGGGACATAATGTAATCACCAGAGGAGCACTGCTGTGAGCCACTCCTCCTCCATGGGGGTTGAATACACATTGATTTGTCTTCCATTTATAAAAGATGAATCATGTTCAGCAGAACATTTTAAGACCCACTCAATATCAGCTCAAAGTTGCTTGGATAATGGGGTCCGAGCCTGTAAGTATATTAACAATGCATCGCTTGGGTTTTACTCGAGTGAGTCGACCAGGTGTCTTAATGGCTTGCACTGCATCTGTATTGCTTTCCAGTTTGTTTAAAATGGGAGTGTTATATCCAAGCATGACCCAGTTAAGCCTGAGAAACAGAGTTCTAGCGGCTGTATAGTCGTATTTCATCAGGTTAAATACACGACATATTGGATTATGGGCGTGGCCAAGGGAGATGCTTAAAAATTGGATTGTGCTGCAGAAACAGCATCCCCTTTGATGTGAGCCAGCGGGCTGAAGTAGAGCAGAGCTCGTTTTAAAAAGAGACAAAAAAAAAGAGAGTTCGTAGGTCCTTCATGGTTCCCCTTTTCTTGAAGTGATGCCCCTTTGACTTGACAGGCTCCAGTCCAGGTATGTCAAGCCTCTCAGGCTGCTTTACACAACCCTCCTCTGAAGATTGTCCTGATGCAACTAAGTTAGGAGAGCTCAAAGCCTGTGTTCATACTGATAGCGTAGCGCAGCTTGTCACGCAAGATGCTCTTCTTGCTGTAATTGGGCAACTTCAGTAGGTTGAAGCATGTTGATGAAGTGGGAAGTCGACCACCGGGCTCCTTCTTGCGGATTGTGAAAAAGCCCCGAAGAACACTGCCAAGGGTGTCTCCGGTGTCCTACACAGGAAACGCTCTGTTAGTACAAACACACGGATGCCTGACAACTTTTCAGCTGCATCGATTTACTTCTTCTTCTTCTTTCCCCTTACCTGATCATCTGAAACTTCCACACAACGGATGGAGAAGGGTGGTTTGAGGTAGGCAAAACCTAGAAGAGGCGGCCTAGAGCAGCTGGTAACAAACTGCCAAACACACACACACAAGAATTAAATGAGACAATGACAAACCACTCGAGGGGTAGAAATGAACAGCTTTTGGCTGTGAAAGTCAGAAAACACTTTACTTTAAGGAACATAGCCCTCTCTTCTGCGGTGAAGTCACTGGACAGGATGTCCCACAGCCAGATGATGACCCGATGGCTGCTGTGAAAACCTCCATAGTAGACCGTGTGTTTCCTGAGATTTAGCAGCAAAGACAACAACGATGAGTATTTCTGTGCAGTAACCATAGATGAGGGGAAAAGTCTAAAAAAGTGTATGTATTGAGGTGACTTCTGAATTACCAGAAAACACCTGCTAGATTAGGGACACATTTAGTGAGGAAACATGACAGCGAGTAAAGAAGAATGAAGTCTGTTACATACTTGAGGTCATCGAGATCAATCTCAGCATTGTCTCCCGCGACGAGACGCTGAACCTCGGGCGTGGAAAACATGTGTAGCCACTCGGGATTAATGATGCTGCGGAAGCCCCGGATGAAAGCTGCCGTTTGCTCCTTAATCTGCGTGTGCATCCGGAAGTGAGCCATGAGGTGGATGTAGCTGATCCTGCAGGATATGGTACCGTTTGGGTGTGCGAGTTAGATTAGCGAGTTCTATCGAGTACACAACAATAATGGATTAAATATGAATTTACATACTTGTTTTCATTGGTGACTTGCATGGTTTTCCCCCCAGGTATCAACTCATGACAGACCAGCTGTAAGGGAAGATACAAAGTAGCTTTTAATTACTGAATGACGTGTATTTAACGCCACTGCATATCTTCCACTTTGTCCGTTCTTACCTGCCCCATAACATCCTCATCATAGGATAACGACAGTCCTAGATCCCCTACATCTCCATCATAGCGCTGAAAAATGAATGAAAGATGTGAGATGGAAACGGAATAACAAATTGTCAATGTATAATTCTAGCCGACCTTGATGGAAGTCAGGTTCTTGTAAAACTCCGAGTCCAGCGAGGGCAGCTCGTCGATGGAGCTGTAGAACGTGCTGTGGTGGTGACCCAAGACTTGACTGAGGAAGAAGGAGGCAAAAGGGACGTCCACAACGATGCCCTGAGCATACAGAAGATACGGTTACGCATTCATAGAAGATGACCTAACACAGAATTCGGAGTGAGATCGACAAATTCATCAACAATTCTACCTCATATATGGCTTTCCCAAGCATCTTCCCCACAAACTCAAACAGCTGCAAATGGTTCTCGTGGATGTAAGATGTGGGTGAAGGATACAGCCTCTCATTTCCACTCGTAGTCTGTGGAACATAAATATCACATCATACAAAAATCAATGTGTGCAGCAGCAGCAGCGTGAGCTGATTAAAACCACAGGCGTTCTGTTCGCCTGACTTACCTTGAAAAGGTTGAGAGCAGGATTGAAGACCTTCTTAATGATCTCCTCTAGAAACTCTTTGAACACACCGTCTTGATCGATACCGGCCTCATCCACTCCCAGATCGTTGACAAACTTCACACGGATGACGCCTTTTATGGAATTTGCTGGTAATCTGCGGAGCTGGTCATATCCATCCTTAGGAAAGGGGAAACACCAAGTGCTATTACGGAAAAACTGACAGACATTTGTGCTCTCCTTAAAAAAACATGCATCTGTTGACTCCGTACCTCCAACATCCGTGAACGACGAATGGTAATGTGGGTGACGTGCGGTGAAGCGGAGCTCGTTTCCACCAATCCTAAACTTTCTTTCTCCTTTGTGACGATGTTCCTGAACAGCAGCACCCTCTAAAATGAGAGGGAACATAATCATACAACTGAAAAAGAAAATGACACCCTGTGTACAAAGAAAGGCTTTTAACTCACGTTTTTATGTGGAATGACATGTGGGATGTACTGCAGTAAAAGCTGGGCTCTTCTTTTGCCTTTCTCCAGCTCTTGGAACAACAGGCTTGGCTTCAGGTCCCTGAACGCAACACCACAAAGATTTAAAGGTGAGCTTTTAAACACGATAATCAAGCAGAAAGAGAAGGCCGATGTGTTGAGTTTATTAACGAATATTCAGTGTTTGTATTTACTTGCGTAGCCAGTGGTCATCAGGGGTGAATCGTCGCCTGCAGTCCCGTTCATAAAGCACCATCAACCAGCCATGAACACTGTGGAACAACTCCAGTTTCTCTCCCTTGGCATTTTCTATTAAATACAAAACAGCCTTTGGATTAAAACATTTTTTTAAATCAAGATCAGTCAAGATCAGTGAGGTCACAAACTCACCCAAGATGCCATCCCATATCATCTTGAACACAAACGTGTTCAGAAATGAAGAGATGGTGATGAGTTCCTCGATCTTGAAAGACGTTTGTTCTTCGTAGACTTCAATGTCGTCCAGAATTCTGTAACACATTAACAGTGTGCCGTAAGACGTTGCTGCTACACGGGGTGGGTTTACGCACAACGCAGTAAAAATGATTACGTGATCAGGTGCCGTGAGCAGTCACAGAAGAGCATGAGCATAGCCAGGAGCTGCTTGGACTCTTCGGTGTCATTGTTCAGACACTCCATGAAGAGTTTGAGGCCTCCCTGAGGGCCGAGCTCACAGATGAAGGCCCAAAGTTTGGGCAAAAGATCATCAAGATGTGTCAGACCTGCAAAGGATACACAATGCCAGAATCCGTCACAAACTTTCCAGGATGTTTCCAAATCACTGCATGTCTGTATGACATAAATAATGTGGGACTCCGGTACTGACCGGTGAGTATCTGGAGGCGTATCTGCGTGAGTGTAGACAGGGCCGTCTGGTAGAGCACACAGATGCTGCACACCTTCTGAACTTCAGCGGAGTCGACTCGCTTCCCTCCGACTGGTTTCAGGATGTTCCGTACAGTAGCCGACTTCTGAAATGCCCGCTTGAAGAGGTCTGAGAAAACACAGACACGACACACCGGGGATGTAAAGAACATTTACAACAGAGTGGGCTTGTCGTTAAATGTTAGAATCGCGTTGGGTTAACAACTCACTTTTCACTGGTAGGTTGTTTTGCGATGTGCTCGGCTGTGGGGGTGGGGGGGTGGGCTCCTGACTCTCCAGCTTTTTAGAGAGGACGTCACTGAAGAGGGTCCGGATGACAGAAACACCCCACAGGTACTGAAGCTGTTTAGTGACCAGCGGCATCGACTCATTCAGCCTAGAGAGAATAGGAGACAAAGTCACGTATACATATCTGACATTCTTTTCCTTTGAACAAACGAAACATACTAAAAAATCTTCTGTAGGTGTGCATGTGAGCATGCAGGTCTTCTGTCTCTCTGTGTGTCAGCCCTCTGATTGACGAGGATAAACGGTTACAAATAATGAATGGATGGGTGAATTCAAGCGAATATAAAGTACTTCACTGACCCGTAGTCTACAGTTTGGGAGAACCAGCCCAGGACAGGGTGCCAGTGGGTGAGGTTGGACTTCTTTTGAGATACATATCTCTGGCAGTAGGACAGCATGTCAGTCAGGTCCTTCACAAAATGATTGGCCTCCTCTTCAAGGACTTTCTCACTAAGGTAGCCCAAGTGAATCAGGTTGCCTATAAAACACGAGAAAGATGCAACGGCAGTCGGCAACTTAATTATCTCGATTCTCTGTGCACAACATTGCATTGATTAAGCACGTATTAATAAAATACTATACCAAGTAAGCAGAGTGTGTGGCTTCCCTCCAGACACACACAGATGTCCAAACACTGTTCTTCCCGGCTGAGAAACAGAATAAACTTACGCAGCATGTCATGCGTCTGCATGGAGGTCATACACTGTTGAAGCAGAGCAGAGGTTATAACTATAGCTCAAATTGTTACGTACAGTACAACTATGCATCAAATATGTGACGGGACATCTACCTCTGGAGTGAGCACACTGAGGTGGGAGACGACGGCAGGAACTGACATGATGTGAAGGAGGAATGATCTGAGCAGGTTTTCGGAGAAGTGAGCAGCAATGACTGGCCTGCAAAATAAAAACACAAAGTTACCTGGATATAACAGAATTTGATATATAATGTCTCCTCCACTTCATGTATTAAATTTGGAATATCATCTTCTCTTTGAATAGCTGTTACAAGCATGAAATAACCAGCTCACCTTAATGACAAAGAGAAGATAGCTGTTAGAGTTCCTTTGGAGAGAGACGGTTTAGAACGAGCCAAGCCATTGGTCAGCAAGATCTAAACAAGAAAAGTAAAGAGAACATAAAATGTGCATTTTGATTAAAATGACAGCTGGCACTCAAGAAGAAAATAGGTGTCACACTATTCATTGGATCTTTTGATGAAAGCGAAAAACTGTAATACTGAACCTGCAGTATTGAATAGAATCCCTTCTGATTTAGATGGCCCATGATATTTTCACAGATCTTCGTCAAAGCGGGTCTTAGAGCTTCTCCTACGATCATGAGGGGAGAGTGTTATGTTTTGGTTTGCAGAAAGCGTGTCCTGCAATAACAAAGCTTGACTTGGGACTCACCCTTTCCCCGGACTGTCCGCCAGGTCGAAGTGTCCGTGAAAGTCACCAGCATGCTGAGGTACAGCGTTACCAATTTATTGTCCTGAAGTATGTCAGGCTGCATGTGACGACACAAAGCGTGATTCGCACAATTAAAGCCATGTAAATGAATATCAAAACACACTTTTGCAGCGTCCGATCGAGGCCAACCTTTAAGTTTTTCAGTAGTTGACAGCAGATCCACAACACGTCTTTGATCTGTTTGAGCCAGAGAATGGTGAGGTCTTTGGAGAGAGCCAAGGAAACATACCAGACCTGAGGACCAAACGTGAGAACTGTCACTGAGACAAAATTCTAATGTAAAGAATGTATGGTATGTGGATGGTACAAGCATATATACACACACTCACTTTAGGTTCATTTTCAACCTCCATGCTGGCAAGGATTGCACGACAGAGCTTCTCGAACCGCTGTGTGATGTACAACATTAATTTAATTTGAGTCACACAGCCCAAGACAAGTGTACATTAACAGCCTAACAATCTCTCAAAAGCCTTCAAAGACATAATTGTGAAAGTGTACTGACTCATACTATGTGGGCACTGGGATTGTTGGCTGTTATTAACGTATTGGACTAAACAGCACAACTGTCACTCACCATCTTATCCTCTTGGCGATACACGAATAGTAATTTCCTAGTAATTTTGAAAATTGAAAGTGCATTTCTTTTCGATGACCCAGTTTCCGAAGCTTGGAAATAGTCATCGACATCTTTCCTGTAGAGACACAGACAGAGTCGAATGTTACATGAACACAAGGAAACCAATTACTTATTATACTAATGATGTTCATGGCAAACAGACTGAATTCAAAGCTCTTCAAATCACTCGTGACTGGCAAATCAGCAAACAATAAGAATGGAGACTACCGTAATTGCTTCTGGAGTCTGCAGCGACAGAGAAATCTCCTGACCAGGGCTTGGATGTGGGTTGCTGATTTCTCCTTGTCCTTCTGTCCTTTTCTTTCCTCCCTGGCCTGCCTTGCTTTGTCCAGGAACTCGGACTTGGAGCTTTGAGTTACACTAAACATGGTGCACCCTGGGAAATAACAATTATAACTGTGCTTGTAACAATTACATTTTGACAGTGGTTTCAGGGCACACATGCGCTTTTTACGAATATTGTGACTGTGATGTTTACAGCATTCCGCACATCATAACATTGTGAGGGAAGAGTTACCTGCGATTTTTCCTCAAATGAAGCTTTCTGTCTGGCCTTTGGGGCTCAGCTGGCGCTATACCTCCTCGGTCATCTGGTTGCTCTGAGACCCGAAGCGGGAGGAAAGCCGAGCGAAAGATGAAGACTAACTTGCCATCTCTGGAGCGGCGGGCGACACGGGGAAGATGGAGCTGGGATAGTTAGCACACAGGGCTAGTTCACCGCTGCTCGACCCGATACTCTCTCCGGGAGAATCTTCCCACGCTCATTTAGCGATATTTGTCATCGTCGCGGGGTTAGGTTTGATCCTGTATCAATGACAGCCTTAAAAACACGGTGTACATATTATTTCGAAATGTAAACAATGCGAGGAGACCCTTACGTTGACTGCAGCCATTAATCCCCTGTGTCGCATTAAATGCGTCCGGGTAGCGTTTGTCTAGATGTATAACTCGTCATAGTAAAGTATTTGTTGAAAGAAGCTCTCGGATATGGCAAACCATCTTTGTTCGTGATGTATCAATAACTACTTTGAGATTCTGCGGGTGGATAAAGGCTTCGTCCAGTCCTTTGGGTAGGTGGCGGCGGGGGGGAGGAGGGGACTGTTATAAATGTTACTCCTTCAACAGCGGAAATGTGGATACTAATGTAATTTAAGCTATGTTCTTCAACATGTTAATTAAAAGTAGTAGGACAGAAGTGGACTGAAATAAGGTGTTACGTTGTTACATGTGTCTCATTTTACCTCACCTTGAACTCTTTTGCAAAATAATGTTAACTGTCCCTTTAAACGGACACGGGGAACATTTACGTCATTTAAAAACTGCGCAGTGTTGGACCGGAAGGAAATGGTTGTTAGCTGACTGACGTTAGCAAGCTACACTTATAAAGTCTGCTGCGGGTTCTATGGTAAATATTCTTATGATCAATCAAAAGCCATTTACGAACCCGCTACTGACGTTATGTAGAGGACGGGTTTTAATAGTCAGTATCATAATGTGTATATTTTTGATGGATTCGTTATATTATTGGTAACTTTATTCATGCTAACACGCTAGTTAGCTTAGCGGTAATGGGTAAAATCAAATTAACGTTACTACTGGATTTATGAAAGCGGTTCGGTGTTTTACCCTACACAGAGGGGGGAGCTATAAACAGTCATTCAGACGTAATAACACTTTTTATTGGCACACGTTTGTTATTTCTTTATGAGGAGCAACATGTTCCTTCATCACAATGAACACGGTCAGTCTCATACACTGGCCTACTGATATTATTGTGTGTCTTGTTTTAAGATGAAAACTATACTTGTGACCTGGTTTAAAATAATTACATCTTTAGTAGCAACAAATGGGCTTGGGGATGCCATAGATTGGTTATGGCAGTCAGGAATATTGACTAATGTATTGCTTATTTGCTCTAAAAATAATAGCTGTATACATTAACAAACATCTGTGTGTTAATAATCTGATTCCACTCAGTGCCCTACACCAAGCTAATCCAGTGACACACCAGCCCTGATCCAGGTGTCACTATATTTTACCCTTTTCTGTCTCAGGAAGAGATGTCAGGAGAGAGTGTGGTGAGCTCGGCAGTGCCAGCAGCTACAACCCGTACTACGTCCTTCAAGGGCTCCAGCCCCAGCTCTAAATATGTGAAGTTAAACGTGGGTGGGGCACTGTACTACACTACAATGCAGACACTAACCAAACAGGACACGATGCTCAAAGCCATGTTCAGTGGCAGGATGGAGGTCCTCACAGACAGTGAAGGTGAGCTGTTGGGGAATATGTTGATATCATGCTGGCTGTGATCTGTTACTAATGCTTCACCGTTTCATATCAATAGGTTGGATCTTGATTGATCGCTGTGGGAAACATTTTGGAACAATCCTTAACTATCTTAGAGACGGGGCAGTGCCACTTCCAGACAGCCGACGGGAAACTGAGGAACTGCTCGCTGAGGCCAAGTATTACCTTGTCCAAGGCCTAGCTGATGAATGCACAGCTGCCTTGCAGGTACCGCCACCACAGAGGGCTGTCAGTTACACAGGGCAATATATTAGATATAATATTACAATTATCTATCATCAGAATTTCTTGTTAAATCAACTTCACGGAATAATTACAGTGTGTGGAAATTCCTTAGCATTCCACCTAAAAAGTAGTTTAAATTGAGTTTTAATAAAGGTTTAAATTCATTGGATATCAGAACATTCTAGCTCCCACTATTTAATAATGAATAGATCTATTTTCGTGTCAGTTTTCTTACGACATTCTACAGATCCCCATTTTTATGTTTGTATTGTTGTTTTATAACTAATTTGAGGATCATCAAACAAAATTTGTCTGGAAATAATTTCAAACCAATCTGCTTAAACAGTCTTAAGAACACTGACCTTTTGTTGTTTTTTGGGTTTTGGTTGCACATCCTTCATCCCTGTTGCTACTCTGTACCACCAGGTGGCATCTTTCCTCTAATTATATACTATATGTTCCAGTTTTGCAGGTGAAACTTTTTTAATGGACATTTTTTTTTCTTTTTTCCCAGAACAAAGAATCTTATGAACCCCTTTGTAAAGTGCCTCTGATGACATCATCTAAGGAAGAGCAGAAGCTTATTGCAACCTCAAACAAGGTAGGTTATGTTGTTTTATTACATACATGCTCAATTTCTAATGTTTAGTATCAAGATAAATTGTCAGTTAGACAATATTTTTCTTTAAAAATACAAAATTCTGTGTCTTCACAGCCTACTGTCAAACTGCTGTATAACCGATCCAACAACAAGTATTCCTATACCAGGTGAGTCCTCTTCAACTGATAGCAGGAGCTAGCATGTCTAATTGAAGAAGAAACGTTGTGTGGTGAAATGACTGTCCTGTAACACCTTTTCCCCCTCCAGCAATTCTGATGACAACATGCTGAAAAATATTGAGCTGTTCGATAAGCTGTCATTGCGGTTCAATGGTCGGGTTCTCTTCATCAAAGATGTGATCGGGGATGAGATCTGCTGTTGGTCATTTTATGGCCAAGGCCGTAAGATTGCTGAAGTGTGCTGCACCTCCATTGTTTATGCCACAGAAAAGAAGCAGACAAAGGTAAGTGTGGATTTGTAATATGCCCACCAAAGATTTATTTAGAGTTACAGTATGTTGTCTAAATATGTCTCTAATCTCTACTTCTCTGCTAGGTGGAGTTCCCTGAGGCACGAATCTATGAGGAGACCCTCAACATCCTCCTGTATGAGTCCCATGATGGGAGGGGTCCCGACAACGCCCTGCTTGAGGCCACAGGGGGCGCTGCAGGACGATCCCATCATCTGGATGAGGACGATGAGCGAGACCGAATCGAGCGAGTTCGTCGGATTCATATCAAACGACCCGACGACCGCACGCACCACCACCAGTGACCTTTCTCCTTCGACCTGTTAGCCTGTGTCACTGACCCTGGACAGCCTTTGCACCACGCTTGTGCCTTGCATCACCCAGCGCCTTTCTGTCTCACTTCCACTCTTGTTTTACCAGCTTTTTTCTCCAGGAGACTACGATGAAATGTGCTTCATACAACGGTGTGTAGTGGTGAAGTGATTTTGTGTTTGCTTGTCATATCTATTGTGTGGTTTGACAGGCTATAGTGTTTTGTTCCGTTTGTTAGTCGTCATTACTTCTATCACTGTTTTCTGCGAGTGTGCAGGAGCCCAAGTGTTAGCATTCAGCACTGCAGGTGATCACAGTGTGAAAACAACACGTGTTCGGTCCAACAAGAATGATCTCGTGTAAGCAGCTAAAGATTAATGTACATAATATTTGTTCCACTTTACTATGGTTCTGATGTCTGCTGTAAGGTCATCAGTGGATTAATCGGTTGTTGTACACAATGGGCCCACACGGGGGCACTATTTTACTCTTAGAAGGCGTTACCAAAGGCTATTTTGTAGCCTGCGATTGATAGCAATTAAACATTTTTAAATTGTATTAATTTTAATGAACTTCAGATATCACAGGTGGGTGCAACATTTCACTGGAGTGCTTCTGCCATATTTAGTTTTAACATTTATGCAATTTCCCTTCACTCCACTAAATGATCATTATTCCTTTTCAGTGGAGGGAACTTGATCTGTGACCTGAGGTGTTAAATGTACTGGGGCGATTGAATGATGGATGCCGAAGTTGAAGTGAATGACTGTAACCAGAGATCTTCCTGGCAGGAAGGGAGTCCTGTCTACAAGCTTTTAACAGGGGGAGAAATTAGAGCTGTCCTTCATCACCACATTCATCGGAGAATGTACCGTTTGCACACAATAGGTTAGTTAGTTGAAATATGTCTAACAATCACAGTACTTGTAGGTCTGTTGTACAGAAGTGAACATATATGTATGTTTTATATTTATACATACTTTATCACAAATAAATTTCTACAAACTTCATTTGTTCTGTTTTTTAATTAGCATATCCCCATTATTGGTGAACAAACAAGAGTATTGTGTTTTGAGAATCAGGATTGCATTTTATTAGTAATGCGTTTTTGCATAACTTCTGTAAGTATAAATGATTTACAGTCTTTGCTTTGAATTTAGGGCTCAGAACGGCAGAGACAATGCTCTCTAAAACACAGAATGATGTTAAAACTTAATGTTCTTTGGTGGAAATCAAAATGCATCATTGACTAATATGTACAGGTGAGAAAGGTGTTGCTGTTAAACAGCAAGCCCATCCAGGGTTTCTAAAATGCTTCTGGTCAAGACATGTTGATCTCCCCTCGGGGGTCTCCCGATGAAAAATGCAGGTGCTTCTTGTGTGTCGTCTCAGCCCAACACTCATTACCGTGTCCTCGCCCGGGTGGCGACCTGCAGTGACAACAGCTTGGTTCATGTTGTATGTTTTTGACTGCAGGTTTGCTTTAAAGTATAGCATAGTGAACACTTTATTAGAACATCAATCATCATCTCACCACCATGAGGTGTCCGTTCTTGGCCTTGTAAACCATGGCTTCCTGTCCGCTGGTGAAGTCCACCGCACTTTCTTTACCAGCCTGGATTTCGATCTTGATGCTGAGAGTCGAGGCACCGGTGTTACATTGTTAGCAGCACATATTACATCCAACCTCTTTGATTCCTTCTTAAAACACAGACTCACCTGCCGTTTACCACTTTGATTGCATTCTGTTTGTTAGCGATGACACTCACTTTGGTCAAAAACTCAAATAAGTGGTCGCACTGCATTACAAGATCCCCCTGAAATAATCACAAAATAACACAGTCAGACAAATCACACCTGGATTTAAAATTTTCATTTTGTATGTGGATTTACGAAACTTTGACCTGAAAAATCTTCGATTATTTTGTGAGGAATTTCAATAAATCGGTAGAGTAAAGCTTCTTCAACACAAAAACTTTTACTACCATATCTGATCATCTGCATTTACACCAAAATAAAACTTTCCCTTTGCCATATTAATGGCCCAAGCTCAACTATCTCCGGCATGTTATGTATCCACATACCTTCTGTTTAGGGTCCTCACATGTTATGTGGAACACAACAATGCTATCGGTCAAGTTGCTGATCGAAATACCTGTAATGAGTAAACGACACCTTTAGTACACATGAAGGCATAATGGTGAAATATATACGGTCACATGGCTCTGACCTTTGAGAGAGGTGAACAGCACTCTCTGCTTGACCTTGGCTTCCTCGACCACATAGGCAGCTGTCTGGGTGAGGATGAGCTGCCGCGGCCTCGGTTTGAAGCCGTTCCGATCATATTTAATCACCGGGACGCTGTACTGTACAGAAATACACAATACATCATGAGTTGTGTTGGATGTGAGGCTGTTTGTCCTCCGCATGTGTGAGATATTTTATTACCTTAATGTGCTCGTTGCGAATCATCTGGAGAACCCTAACGTGTATGTCTTGTTCACCTAGAGATATTAAATTATGTTAAAATGAATGAAAAAAGGCATTATGTGAATGTATCTGCTACTTACTGATTCTGGTGTCCACAAAAGGCTGAGCGACACTCTGTGGATAGCTTTCCTTTTTGCCTTTGAACATGGAGCTGGCGAGAAGCTTCAGTTGAAACTGGAGGGCCAAAAATATAAAAATATGAGTTGATCGCTACAGATAATATGATGATATAATGTGTTTACATGAGCGTTACCTGAGCTTTCTTCTGGGGTGTGGTTCCTCTCACATACTTCCGCACCATGAGACGGTAGTGAAGCTTACGCAGTATCTCAGATGTCTGATAAGAACAAAAACATGCACAGAGTCAAGATGAATGCTAGACTGGAGTGTAATCGGTTTCACAATGGAGCCGATTCATCTCTGTACCTCGGACAGCACAGCCGGTGGAGTCTGCCAGGTGGTTTTATCCAACACTGTCTTTGGCAGGTTGCCTTTGAGCCTGTTCAAGTAATTTTGTCTCACAAAGGCCAAGTACTCAGAGTTATCCGTGGTTTTTGCTTGTCCTCTCGTCATGTAACCCTTGATAAATCTAAAAGTGATTGTAAAATATTGCGTGAGTGAAAATGTGACAGTGGACTTGAGGATCTGTGTCGTCTTCTTTCTTACTTCTTGATGACTTTTACAGCCCAGGCTCTCTTCTCTCTCTCCTTCCTGGCCTGCACGCCCCTCCAGCACGTTTCAATCTTAGTGGCTGAGGATAATAAAAATATATATTTCATATATAAGGGTCTGTAAATTGCCTTTAATCACATTATTACAACATCATGACATACATTGTGACATTTACCAGCTTCTTTCTGTTTTTTGAATTCCCCCTTTGCTTTGTATCCCTTGTATTTGGCCTGGAGCCTGGTTGCTGCAAAAAAGAGCATAAAGTTAAATCACTGTTAAAACCAGTAACGACTGAATATTAATCACACTGGATTTGCACTAACCTAGTTCATGTTTACATTTCTCATACGCGTCCTCCGTAGCATAAAGTGTCCTCGGATGACGGATGAATATTTTGGTACTAAAACAAAATGAAAAATCATGTTTTTGGTGACTCCTTGAAGTGTGTTTGACCCGTTTTATTGAGGGAATGTCGTCCTCACCGTCCCATTTTGTACTCATTTGGCAAGTAGCCCAGATGTTGAACCAGCACTTCCACTCCATCAGCAGGCATTCCTCTCCAGTGAGGCCAGGTGGCGGGGCACAGGGGTTTATATCTGCAGAATGCAGCCACAACACACGCATCATGTTTTAAATGCACTGGAGAATACCTACTTAAACTCAGGGTTTACATTTTAAATGAATCAAGCAAAGGTCCAACCTCTGTGGTCCTTCATACCTCTTTAAGAAGACCTCAAATTTGCGTCTGTATGCAAAACCAGCTCGCCGGACCCTGAGGTGCTCCATCAGACCCAGGTACTTCACCTGGTGCCTGATCAGTGCTTCGTCAAATTGACCTGTTTGTGTGGGAGAGAGATGAGTCAAACATCTTAACAACAGTGTTCCATGTACCTTCTATGAATCTAAGTACCTGGCTGTTTGGACTCGTTGGATTTGAGACAGCGTATGTACCAGGCCTCCTTAGCCATGAGGATCTCTGTCAGCTTCAGCAGGCTGCTCTTAAACTGGGTCGCCACCTACAGACACAACATGAGGGTCATAATCCCCAACACTTCATCTGTCACATACATATGGCTTAATGAGACTGCCATTGAAGGAGGGGGGGGGGGGGAAGTATTGCTTTTGTCTCAGTGGTCACTGTATCTAGACCAGGAGGTCTCAACCTGGGGGTCGGGACCCCCAAGGAGGCTGCAAGATCACTTCTGGGGGTCGCCAGATGGTTGTGGAAAATTCAAAATGAATGAAATAAAAAATACTTTTTCCCCCCTTTTTTAACATTATATCATCTGTACCAATGAAATAATTCTCCTCAGATGATTTTTTTATTGAGAGTATTTTTGAGCATCAAAATCAAATGACTGACGGGGAATTTCTGGCAGTTCAGGGGGAGAAAAGAAGTCACAGAATGCATCAAAAATCCAAAGTGCCTCAAGAACAACAACACAATCACAAACAACAAATTATCTATTTACTTTCCTTAATTAGAGCAATAACACTGGGTGCCAATGTTGAGACCACCAACATGATTATTCTGGGGGTCACGACTCGAAAATGTTAAGAACCACTTATCTAGACCACTTTATTTTTTTATTTTACCTTTTAAAATGTTTCCTTTTACAAAATGTACCACATATGTCCTGTATAGGCTACAAACCTTCAGTACATGTGTTATATGTGAATAGTAAATTGTTAATGGGATAATGGGTGCTAACTTATGTGGAGGTGGAGTTGTCATTTTTTTATGTCTGGATGTATTTATCTTGAAATGTTGCATCAATAAAATAACACTGAAAGGATGCGGAGGGTCAAACACGGCGGGCCCTCACTGTTTCTGGTCTTCGCCGGCTGCCTGCATCCATGGCGGTGAAGCTCTCTCTGACGATGGCGTTCTTCGACTGACAAATGAGCTATGAGAAGTTGGGATAACACACAATAGATTATAACGCGCCAATTTACAGTAATTTGTGATACTTAATCATCGTTTGCCAGCCTCTTATTATTCACAGCAGTGAAGACCAGTTAATTAGACTTTTCCCCATAGCCAAACACAGGTGTTACTAATTAGTCTGCTAATTGCTGCATTTAATAACTGCTGGACCGGAGCCCTCGTTAATGTGATGAGGTTCACCTGGGCAGTCTCTGCTGCGGCATGATATTAACATATCTAGTGTGAAAAAGTGCTATGACTGATTTATTTGGGAATAATAAATACATAACAGTGCACTAAAAATGTCAACAAATGTATTGGAAACCAAGTTTGTTGATAAAACCCTACATAATGACACTCCTTGCCTCACATATTATTAAAAGTTAATTTAAAGACTTACATCTTTTATGTTTTTATATAATAGGTCATTGTTTTTGTCCAGGAAACCTAAAATGTCACACACAAAAAAAGAAGCTTTTAGTCAGTTAAAAAAAAAAAAAAAAAAAAGGTTTAGATGTTTGAGTAACAGAGCCTGACAGTGTGGTTTCTTTTACCCACAACGCAGTAGGTGACCTCCCCGGCATAATGCAAGAGACGGAAATCTCCCCTCTCCAGAGTCTTACGTGTCATTTTGTCGGCCAGTTTGTGCCTGCAGTCAAAGAGGTGGAGAGAGACAGAGGGATGAAGAGCGAGAGGCTTTACAGACCAATCCTAATCCTTCGTCTCTATCGGCTCACTGTCGGCTCACTCACAAGAGACCAGTCAGCACCACGCTTGATGAATGGAGTTACACTTGAGGAGAAGCTTCCAATTACACATTATGGTTTGGATGGAGTTTGTATTTAATGAAATGTTGAAAATCAAATGTGCCACTCTGAAACACCGATCGAGTAAACCTCCTGGTGACACGTATCCTGTAGGTGTGTTGTGCTTCAGGTTAGGGTTCAACTCACGTCACAAAGTGAGGGTGATTTGCCATCTTTTCTTCCAGTCTCTCCAGGAAGGTGAGATCTGTGGCGTCTCCCGGCCTGAGACACTCCTCATCCTGCAGAGTTATACGTCAGCTTCAGTGTCGTTCAATTAACCGTTTTTATTCCACTAAATACACACCAGTATTGATATGATCCCTCTGTGTTTCTCCTCCACCAGGTCACAGATGATCTTGTTGTTGAAGAATTGAACTGACTCCCACTGGAGGGAAAAATCATAAAGACACCAGTCAGTGTGACTCTATTATTCATAGTCATTGATTCATCATCCCTCCCAGTTTTACCTCGATGTCTTCTGCTTCGTATTCTTCCTGCTCAGACTTGAGCGTCAACTGGATGAAAAGCTGCTGCAGCTTCTCGTTGCAATAGTTGATACAAAACTGCTCAAAACTGAGGGTCAAGACAAACAGGTCAATCACAGAATCAATCATAAATCTGCAGTTATAAACAGCGTTTAAGATTTATGCTTACCTGTTCACATAGAAAACCTCAAATCCATATATGTCCAAAAGCCCTATCACATTCTTCCTTAAGTTGTCCTGGCAAAAAAAAAAAAAAAAGGTATAGTCAGCAAATACTCATCCTTAGTGTCTTGGACTCACTCTGCTATTCACCTGGTTCTCCATGGACTCGTTGATCCTGTTGACCAGCCAGGTGAAGGTCTGTCCATAGATGGCTTTGGCCAAGGCATCTCTGGCATAGATGGCATGATCGACTGTGAACGGGCTGAGGACCTTTACAGCGAGATGAAATAATAACATTTTAAACACTACAAAGACAACATTATCAGAAGTAAAACTAAAGCACATTTTAACACGCGCGCACCTGATCTTTATTGGCTTCTATCTTCCTGTAAGTGAGTCCCTCTTGGAGACTGTGAGCATCGACTCCGAGGAGCTGAAGAGCAAAATACATTCAATTAGTTTATTCTTTGACTTCTTTGTAATAATCCTGGATCTCTAAAGACTGTTTATTTCTGTGCTCTTACATTCGAGACCCAGCGCAGGTCTGCGTTGTTGCCGTTGATGACGGCGTGGCCTTTACTGTCAGACTCAAACTGAACATTACCCAAGTGGAGCACGCTCGCAACGCTCCCAAACAAGTGCTGCACACAAGTAAAAGCTGTGACTCAATGCAAAACAAGTGGTTTAAATGATTTAAATCAACATTCGACTTACATTAGTGTTGATCTCATCAATGTTGATGATTTGAAGTGCATTTTTGACTGTTTTCCAGTCATTTCTGTCATTAATGGAGGACACAATGGCACACTCTCCCTGAAAGAAAGCATCACATTGTCAAAGTGTGTGATTGTCTTAATTCAATCAGGGTCACTGAGTTATCCGTACTTGGGTTAGATAGTTGTAATGTTGGCAGTCTCTCTCCAGGCCCAGCCGGTGAAGTAGGTCCTCCTCTCCTCCCTCCACTAGCTGGTAGAAGATGTGGAAGTTTCTCTCCCCGTGATTCTGATGCACCACTCTCGACTTCTCCAGCAGGTAGTTCAGGATATGGCCTCCGACAGCATCCCCCTATGGGCATCATGATCCGAAAGACAGCAGCTCTACAACTTGCAGAGAAAACACAGCCTATGGTCCAGTGGACAGATTTTAAAAATCCTCTTAGGATGAAAAATATCTTCCTCTTGAAAGCTGTTTTCCAGTATCTTGAAAGAATGTTAACTTTCTTTGATGTGAAACGTTTTTCCATCCTTGAGCTCTAAAAATAAGACCAACGTGTTTCAGCTTGTGACCTTCATCAGGGTCAGGCTCTGGATGACCCTGATGAAGGTCACAAATCAAAAAGCATTCGTCTTACAACAAAATTGCTCGAAATACTTTAAATTAAAGGACTCCTCATACATTTCCTGGTGTGTTCTGTCTTAATTCAGATGTATTTATTGAAAGTGCTTCAGGGAATCTGTCCCTTATTTCTTACCTGGCTGTCAAACTGAATGTCCATATACTTCCCAAATCGACTTGAGTTGTCATTTTTCAATGTTTTGGCATTGCCGAAAGCCTGTGGGGGAAACACCATGCCATACAGAATAATAGTGTTAGAACCACCTGTTTGATATGCCATTACAACGCTTCATATCACAAGTGAGCACCAGACCTCGAGGACAGGGTTGGACATGAGCATTTTGTCCCTGACGGTGTTTAGCAGAGTGGTGCTCGGACAGCTGACAGCGTAATACTGCAGGATCTTCTTGGAGGCCTCCGTCTTCCCCGCTCCACTCTCTCCAGAGATGAGGATGAAGTGATTGTTAAACTCTGTCAGCATGGTGTGGTAGGCGTTGTCCGCCAAGGCGTAGCTGTGGTGGATGCAGAGCAATCAGAATCAGACGCAAACACAGGCATTTGCAAATATTTATGGTTTTCATACTCACATGTGTGGTGGAAGCTCAAAAAAGTTGACCCCCATGTAGAGGTCCATCTGTTTGCTATTGTAGATGTCCAGTTCTTTGTAGGGATTAACAGACACTAGCAGTGTGCCGATGTAGGTCTAAAAAAGGAGTTTCAATTACATCAATTGTTTAGATGCACATGCATTTGCAGGATTTTTATAAGTTCCTTCCAAGACTCACATAGATGAGATCTTTGCTGAAGCGTTTCTTGAGGTTGCTGAGGAAGGCCGCTTCAGTGGTTTCATCCAGGAGGACAAAATCCTGGATTCCAACCCGGTCCCTGGCTGTCAGGGCGCCCTCCATGTCCAGCTGACCCTGCAACAATTGTATCAACCAGGTCAGAGCGGTGGGAATAACTAGTCCAAATTCCTGGTGTTTAGCATGATGAGACGGGGATCTCACTTATCTAACAGCTTAGTCTCTGTATCAGTTAAATGAACTCTTTAGACGAAACAAACTCTGCCAAAGTAACAGCAACAAGTGTCACACATTTTACATGCAAAACAATGACATTCAAATTTCTCAGCCATGTATTTTGACAAATGTGGCTGGATGAATACATGTTTGTATAAATGGCTCTGTGGGGGGGGGACGGAGCTGAGAAAAGCACAAGAAAAAAGCACAAACATGGACCCCGTTAGTTCTATTGAAATAAGAGGTCTGGAGGTCCTACGTGTCTTTGAAGCAAAGCTCTGTGATTGTGCAGACGAACAGACAGAAGCTAATGATCGCTACACAGCACACAGGGACCTTGGCTGGCGGCCCGCCGTTCACTAGAGCCGACACACCAACCAAACACAGCGCACTGTGCAAATGGTCTCGGGGAGCCCCAAACAGCGGCACATTTAAGAGGCATAGTGGGAAAAATTCCACCAATCTGTTTTGCATTCTCAGCACCAACACTTAGACCAAAGGTTTTCACAGCTTTTGTTGGTTTTGTATTTTCTCTCTCTCTCCTTTGGAAGCAGAAGTCCTTTGATTCTCAACTCTCTCTGTAAAAACATTAAAAAAGATAATCCATTGGATCTAATTGACACAAAGCCCTCCGCCCCCCCACCCCTTCTACCCCTGCCTCTATCCTCCGCCTATGGCCCTCATTTCTTCTGAGAAAGGCCAAGTGTTTTTGTCCTGTAAATACCACGGAGCAGAGACAAAAAAGACGTCTTTAAAATGCAGTCTACAATCCATTACACATATTCCCCCTGCATATCCATTCAGTAATTATTCATTAGAAAACATTTAACGTCACAGTGAATTTCACACTAGGCAGTCGAAACACAAAAGAGGAGATTTGGCCTATTTTGGGGTGAGGAGTTGGGGAGGGGTTGGCTGTACAGAGGAAGGGGGGAAGGCGAAGGAGGGGGCAGGAGGGGAGCAGTATTTGTCTGATCTGAGAACCTCTGAAACGGGGCCGTCTTGAGACAACAGGACAGACTAAATAGTGCAGTAACGGTCTGTGCCCTGCTGCTTGCTGTGACACTCATTTAGTGTGCCCCGAGGGCGAACAATAGAGGCTTGTTCTTAGCAATCCTGTGCTGTAATTTGGACTTCATTACTTTGCTCACACAGGGCCCCATGGAAGGATAGAGGAGGCTAGTCAGATGAGAGTGGTTTTTTTCCACCTGTCAGCCCCCGCACCCCCAATGCTCTCACCCCTCTCCCCAACAATACCCCTCACCCCGTGTCCCCACCAATAACTCTCACCCGACCCCCTTCCCATAGCCTGCCCCCCCCAGCCACCCACTTTAAGCCAATGAGACAGGTGAACAATATCATTGAAGGAACCCTTTTTTGGACGTCAGAATCAATCTGGCGATGTGATGGTAGTGGTGCTGGTGTGCAGTGTCTGTGACACCCCCTTTTTTTTCATGGGAACAAACTTCTCTCAGGGCAGCACAAGCAGGACAATATGCTGGGACAGCGTGACTTAGGGATCTGCCATACAGTATTACAAGTAATAACATGAACAGATAAGCGCCTGTCAAGGGGAGGATTAATGAATGTGGTTGTGATGATAATGATCATTTCGGGCATTGACAAAAATCCAAAGGGTTGCTGTTTTCCATTCAGGTTTCCCTTGATGTCCTGCGGGTATTTCTTTTTAAGAAAGCTGTCTGCAGCATGCACAAGTGTTTCTAATGACACTGTGCTAGAAAGGCTGAACATTGAATGGGCGTTCTCAGTGCTGGAGGACAAGAAAGAAAGAGTTGAATAAAAGCACCTGAATATAGAGGGGGAAAAAAGTTATCCTCCTGCACGTGTTATTTGTAGCTTTCTATAATATAAATCAAGGACACTGGGTCGTAATTCCAGTTAATTAAACAATTGACGGCCCAATCCAAGACACAGCGGAAAGAATCCTTATGTAATGAATCCACTGAGCCATTGTCAGATCAGGTGAACTGCCTTGTTACCTCAGACCACAACCAATTGTATTTTAATTAAGAGATGGTCCCTCATCTTGGTCTAGAGTGTCAGTGTTGCCTGAGACAGAGTGACCTCATCTGTGGGAGAAGTAGAAGTAGCTTTAGACGAGGGGGGGTCAATGCAGATTTTTTTTAGATCCTTATAACTGAAAACATTCAGAGGAGGGGGGGGGGGGGGGGGGGAGACTAACACTGGTTTTAGATTTGTTTTCAGCCCAGGTGATACTGACCAGGAAACCCTGTTTACCAAAACCAAAGAAACAAGAATATTAAAAAATTCAAATTCACATTCTTTACAAATCTTTCATCAAATTCTCAGCCATAAAGTGGGACTTACTATGAGACCTCAATCATTTTAGCCTTTGGATGCCTTCAGGAACTAGCTAGGTCATTGCTCACAACATAAATTCCCACTGAACTGTCTGGCTAGCTGGTCCCACTTTAAAACTCTATAGAGCTAACACTTAAAAATGGTGACAAAATGAACACATTACAGCACAAAAGAAAACTCAAACCTGCATTTCTGAAGTTGTCTGAAGTATTATTCTGTTGTCAGATGCAAACTTTCAATGAGGATCCAAACTGCAAAAAAAAAATGAAAAAAAAAAAAATCTCTCCAGAGAAATTAGACCAGAGTAGCGTGTCCTCCTGTGTCTGCTTGCATGGAGACAATCTGTGAACCTGTAAACACTGGATTGTTGACAGTTAGTTGGCAAAAGTCCAGCTTCCATAAAACCACATTTACCGTCCTCCCCCCTGGTTTGTCTAGTAGCTCATTCATCCAGTGTGGTGCAGTGGTTGTGCGGGTGAAGCTGCGTGGAGGCCCGTGTGCAACATCCTGACCCACTCAAGGCACTGTGGGTTCGGGTGCTTAATCATTCATGCCGTGGGAGGTGGAGGGACAGGGGGAGATCTTACTCAGCGCTTACCTGGGTATCTACTGCTCTGCTGAGTGTAACATAACGATACAGAAACCAGATCCATACCACACCAGTCCAACCATCCCCCCTTTCCCTCTCTCCTTCTTCTCCTCTCTGAGCTCCATTACATCACTGCAACAGCTTAAAAGCCCCCAGTGTCCTCCTTCCCTGCTGGCACGGTCTAGATCTGGTTACTGATCTTTGATTAGATGGATACATTACAGACTAATCAGCAACTGCTTTATTACTCAGGATAACAATGCCGGTCTTGGGAGCCCGATTGTTCGGTGCGGCCGTCTGAGCTGCCAACGCTTAGTGCTTCTGTACAACGCTGCTGGGTTGATGCCCAAATGCAATTACCTCATTTTTTGCTTGGGTGGAAACAACTATCAACGTGTCTGACTCAGCACATTAGACTGTGGGTCTAAGC
Organism: Eutrigla gurnardus; assembly: GCF_963514095.1. Lineage (NCBI taxonomy): Eukaryota > Metazoa > Chordata > Actinopteri > Perciformes > Triglidae > Eutrigla > Eutrigla gurnardus. Next base: position 7,880,595 of record NC_139936.1, on the reverse strand, counting down.
CTGCCAGGGGCCACCTATTTCATCTATTTTGCAAAGGACACTGTCGCTGCATCCTGTGCTTAGCGCCGCCCAAGACAAATTACCATTGGTGTAAAGAAATACAAGTAAGCCACAGTGTTAATGTGTGGAGCCAGACTTTGCTGTGTCTGCCTTTGTGAGACTAATTATCATCTAACAGCAGCTTTAATTCAATAAGTTGGTCAGTCAGTAATAGCAAATGAAAGCAAATGAAAGCATGCAATGGCAGAAAAGAACCCCAACTGAATGAGTATTTCCTTTACAATATGTAGTTTGAATTATTGCTTTCAACTAAATGCTAAATCTGCTGACTCACTTGCCTGAAATCGCTGAGCTGTAGAATTTGTTTTCATGCTATTTATATAGATAACAATAAGCCACAAACGGATACACATCTATTAAATTGGAGGATTTGGTACAGGAGTCTCTTGTGAAACGTTCTTTTGTGAACATAAATGACCATGTCTTAAAGTAGCTGTGCCTTGTGGAGGGAGACTGGGTGGGAGTAAAGCCGTGTTTACTCCTGTCACCAAGTAACTACCATTTAAACAGGACACGCCCTCCAAGGTAACACAGGTGTCCATTTACTCTGCTCCGGTGACCTAAATGTGAGGCTTCGCTCACTTAAAGGACTGATAAACATTTGGAAAAGCTTTAAATCGATTGTCCGTGATGGATGACCAGTTGAGTGTTCATCAATGCGTTTGAATTATTCACTCTCCACTCCAGAAAAGTTGTCAAGGTTACCTCTGCCTTTGCCCCACCTCTCCCCCCTGGCCCAGCGGCCCAGCAATGCTTGTCCAATCTTAACAAGCTTTGTGCTACCCACTGGGCTCTGATTCAGCACGAGACCCGGCAAATCCAATTACACAGGAGTCAGAGAGGTTGATTTTCCCATTATAGATTCCATGCTGAGAATGAGAGCTGATGATAACACTCACATCAAACCACTACTGCCCCCTCTCTCTCTCTCTCCTCTCCTTCTCATTTTGTCTCCATTTCACTGTTTCCCTCCCTTTATTTCTCCCTCTCTTCCTATCTAATTCCTCTTTTCCCAAAGACCCTCTTTCTTTCCCAGTCCCTTTCTTTGGATCTCTCCTTCTTTCATACTCCATTATTCAAATTTTTCAGAGCGCCGTAACGAAGCCCGGGCCCCGTCATCATTGCAGCCTCAAAATGCCGCTATCAGTGAGGTTACTTCATACCCGACATTTTTTACTTAGATATTATTTCTGTCTTTGTTATGAGACAAGAAGGATCTACAGCATCATTCTATATAATAAGGCGTTGCATTCACTTGATTTGATCATTTTCTTGACCAAATACCTGCTTACACACCAGGAATAAGATATTTGTCAGCTTGAATAACCTCTGAAAGGTCAGTGATAAAACTTGATGCAGTAACTCAGACAACTTGAGTTAGGGGTGTCTGAGTGCCATCCTTAAGGGACACCATGTGCCTGCTGTGACGCGTAAAAAATGACTGAGAGCTCTTTTGGAAATTAGTCTATTTTACACTCAATCGGATATGGAAAAAGAAGGGGTCTTACGCTCCTCACCCATCATCACCCTTTAGGGCACTGAAAAGGACTGACCTACCCTCACACCAGAAGCTTTGGTGTTGACACAGGTCACTCAAAGGTCAACACCCTTGACCTCTCTAAACCTTCAAGATACGTGTTTCTGTGATCCTGCAGGACAATGGGACTGTGATGTCCAGTAGTCTGTCTGCTGTGTACGAAAGAGAATATGTATTTATTATTTTATATCTATAACTTTTACTCAATAGGTAAAACTTACAATAAGACACTGTGAAAACACTCCATCAGATATAAAAAATACTGCACTGACAGATTACTTAAGTAAAAATACGAGAAAATTAGTAGCAAAATGTTAAGTAGCAAAAGTCATGCAGAAAATGCCACCTGTGGATGTTATACTATTATATGTTTATTTGTAAATTTGTTCACTATTTAATGTATTATTTAACAGGATAATCGCCATGCAACAATAATGCATCATATTTTATAAACTGATCATACATTTCATGTAAAAATCTTAATCTGAAACTACAGCTGCCATTTGAATGTTGAAGTACCGCAAATGTGTCAGTAGTTCAGAAAATACACTTTTTTGTAAACAATTGGACAGAACAGATCCCTCGTTAACGTCATTAATAACACCTGTGCTTTTCCCACGATGACAATTCTGTGAGGGACTGTAATTTAGAGGATTAAACTTTTGTTTAAACACTACTATAATATTATATAATAGTCGGTGTGTGAAATGTCCACATACAAGACTATAGGATGTAACACTAAATGAAAACCTTAATGGTGATGTTGCTGTGACATTTGATCCTTGTTGCGTCTTCCCTCTGTGAAGGTTTAAGTCCACTGAGACCTGTTGTAAGTCGTCTCTGACTGACTGACCTTTGACAGGGCAACCTGAGGCCCGGCGCTCCGCTCCGTCTAGGTTGGACCTTCGCGGAGGAAACAAAGTGTTCGGTAGCACACTGATGCTGCGCCTTGGCTAAGCATGGCTGACAGCAGCTTCCTGTGAGTGGCCAGAGGGTCACTCTGGGTGACACGTTGTTCTGGGGGGACACTGTGTCTCTGCCGGCAGAGGAGATTAGAGGGAGCGAGCTGACCTCGTTCTCAGAGGGGCTGATGTGTTTGGAGTAAACACTTGGTGCAAGACAAAACACAAGCTACATACACAGGCCAACCCTCAGGCGGTGAGCCCATTGTGAGGAGGGCCGTCACTGTGTGTTCCTGAACGCACCATACAAGCTTCCAGAGTCATTGCCAGGAACTCGATATCCTAAAACGTGTATATTATTATTATTATTATACACAATTAGTATTATTATATACATATTTACTTTATAAAACCATTCTGCTAATATTTACGAGACATACAGAAGCTCATTATGTTGCTTTTCTATTGCATAACAAATAATGCAGCGAGCGGAAAACACAAGAACAGTGGATGCTCATCAACATTTACGCAATAGCCCACCAAAATCTGAAACTGCAGCTGTTAAAATGACCACTGACCTGACACAACACCTCTGGGTATTTGAGGCCTTAAAAAAAAAAAAAAAAAAAGCAAAATTACCTATTATATTGTTTTTATGCAAGGTTCTTTGTGTCCCCATCAGATGTTCACTGCAGTAAATTTCAGCACTTACTGATACTTATTTGTGATATGAAATACAAATTTGGTTGTGATCAGTGCTGCTATATAGTTCTGGGCTGCATTGATCGCCCATTCATTTTATCCACTTCTTGGTCTATGAAATAGTAAAAGAAAGTGTTTTGTTATGAGAGCTTGTTTTTTTTTCTTCAGACCAACACCCTTAAACCAAAAAAAATATATATAACCAGATTAGTATCACATAAGACAAAGCAAATCCTCACAAATTAGATTCTCTGACTATTAACAATATTTTGCATTTTAGCTTAGAACAATACTGAAATGATTTATCAGAATGACTATTTTACTGTCAATTAACTAGCTTTTTTTTTTAGCTGTAAGTTCTTAATTTATGAATGAGCAGTTCAAGGACACCGATGTGATCGTGTGGCATTTACTGTCCATGCCAAGCAGCCGTCGTCCTGCTACTCAAATGATAGCTTCCCTCTTGACCTACAGTCTCCCACACGCACCCCGTTTCCAGATCAGAACCCCGCGGGCTCTAGGACCTCCAGGACCTGCTCTTCTGAGGGTGCTCTTGTTTTTGTCCGTTACGTTCATGCATGTAATCATTGATTGTGCCTATTGTGACAGGCCGATTTACCATCTGTAGGCTCCCATGGGGCTGATACTGCTGCTGTCACTGCAGCCTCCCCACAGACTTGAAGGAATTCCCCTTTAATTTCCGGCCGCACATTTTAATCTGACATTCGGCTCTGCTGTTAAAAGATACCTGCTTCACATTCAGACAAGTTTTCCTCGTCTTCTCCGGGAAACGTCTTCCATCCCTGACGTCCTGTCGAATCATGAAACAGTTTGAAGTGAGAAGACAACCTATTAAATGTTGCGTTAATCAAACAATGGAAACATTTTTTTTAAACTTTTCCTTTGTGGGAGGGTGGACCCCCTGGTGTCCCCCTGGCCTACTCATTTATTTCTTTCAGAAATTATGGGAAAGGGAATTAAATCAACAAATAATAAGGCTTTTCAACACCAGTGAGTCAGTTGGGGGTGGGGGGGGGGGGCAATTAGCCTATCCTTAAAGAGCGCACCAAACATGTCACCCATTTCCTCAATGGCATGTTTTTCTTCTTATGTTCATTTGTCTATAAACAACTCAGTGAACAGGTGGTGACAGAATCATTTCTTATTTCCCTTCGTGAAACGCGACGGACACCTTTAGAGCTCCTGCAGCAGTAGCAGTAGCAGTCGTCCCGGCCCCCAGCGGCCCCCAGCGGCCCCCGGCAGCCCTCCCGGCCCCCCAGCCCTCCCTACGCGCCTCCCCGGCTCTTTTTCCCACTGCCAGAAGGAGCAGGACGCGGCCACAGCGGCGGGAAGCAAATTATCTACAAGCACTTCCCTTGGAGAAAAAAAAAAAAGTTCACACTCTCATACACAGATGCCAACACAAGAAGCGACTCACATCGTCTTAGACCCGATGGAGGGAGCTTACTGGGAATAACCTGACAGGAGGATACATAGTGGAGATTTAATGCGTATCCTTACTTTTGGGCGGGGGGTAAATTTGTGTTTTTGTGTTGACTTTACTGCGTTTAATCTGGTTAATATTTTTTTTTAAATCAACATTTTTTGCTGTTAACTAATATACATATTCTCAGCAAGATTGAGGCCTGATTCAGATATTTTATGTTTTATTGAGATGCACCTGTGTGCCACTGGAGGGACAAACAGGAGCTTCCCTTTTCTAATCTCTTTAATCAACATATAATACGAGGACTACAGTGCGTGGATGCGGTACGACCTGACTGTGAATGCAGATTAAACGTGTTGGATGCAGCGCAGCAGCGCACTACGGAAGCCCCTAAAGAGAGTTAAAATCTCCACCTCGCTGCGGCTGGTGTGGATGTGGTCGCTACTGTTAACCGGCACTGCATTAACAGCAGCTGTCAAACTCATGGGATCCTCCTGCCCCCCGGGCGACTGGGAGCTCTGTTGAAAAATCTCCACTGCGCATGTCCGAGCGCTGGACAGCTCCAGAGAGGGAAATTTAAAAACGGTTTTTGGAGAATCAAGTGCAACACGGTGAAATACAGTACAGGGGCTCGCGACCGGCTCACACATTCAACAATATCATCCAAAACAGGTGAATTTTTTTGAAATATCATTATTCTCTGTTTCTGCATCCGTCTTTCTAGGATTGTTGGTTTTCATGGGAGTATTGACATTTTTATCGTTTTTTTAGACTTTAACCAGGATTTCTCTGTACAGGCTGAATTCAAACGTGATCCAATGTGACCTACTGCTATGTAAACATTTATCTGGATGGTTATTGAATACAAGCTTTATTATTCTGTGTATTTTGTATGGAATTTAATTAGTGAGAGTAAGGATTAAAAAACATTTACACTGTAAAATGTGCTTCAGCTACAACAAAGGCACATTGATGCCAAATAGAAAAGTGTATACTCCTATTTATTTTTTTTATATTTGTATATTCTTGTAGGTAATGTTCCTTGAACCTTACATTTGTATTTGAAATGTTTAAAGGCTTATTTAACGAAGAAGATCATTTGAAGTAATGTTATGAATATTGTAATAATGTCTTCTATATAGCCTGTATATCTTGAAAACTCACTGGGATGATAAATTAAAGTGTGTTTATTGCATTGCAGTGGTACCACATATCCCAGGAAATGATAGAAGGTGGAATTACATCCAGGATGTCAGGAATCATTGAGAATGCTGGGCATCATCCGTCTCCACAGGACTACAGGTAAGCCTTGTGACTTAACACGCAGTATATGTTCAGTTCTATCTGGGCTCGAGTTACAGAACCTCCTCGCATTAAACAACATGTTATTTTTGGTTGCATATTGTCAAAAACACTCGGGATCAAATCTGTGACGCCTCAATAAATAAAAGGCATATTTTAATGAATCAAACACTTCAAGGCGTTTTCCCAAATGGTCATGGAACAAACTGTCTAACCTCACTGTGTTTTATCTAAAGGTAGATGGACAGCTCTTTTTGTGCATGGGGGGTTTCATGAAAAAAAAAGGACAGAGAGGAAAAAAATCCTGAAGAATAAATGATTTTCAGTCTGAATGGATCTGTCAGAAACCATCAGCTCTGTTTACACTCCCGCTGTCGGCACACGGAGAGCCTGAGCCTCTTGGCCTGCCGGCTCAGGGGGAGACGGGCGCTCTGGGTCACCAGTATGCACAAGTGGCTCCCAATTAGAAAAGGAGGGAGGCAGGGTGGGAGGCAGGGAGGGAGGCAGGGAGGGAGGGAGGAGGAGGTGCAATATAGTGTTGTTGAACCTCTGGGAAGACTTGGATGATACACAGAGACACCAGCTCAACATGTTTTGCATCAGCGAACAATTGCTACGGTCATTCTGGTCGGGAGAGAGGAGGGGAGGTGGGAATACTCCTCTGGATCTTAATGGACATTTATAATGGACATTTATAATGGACAATTGCAACCTTGAATAGATATGTGAAACAAAAGTGTAAAAGACCAGCTATAGGAAAAGAAAATAAATAAATAAATAAATACAAAATAAAAAAAATCAGTCATAGACTCTCCGATTGTTTGTCAGAAGTGAGAGAAAACTCTCAGCAGCAAGGCAGAGAAAAAAGAATGAGAGTCAGTCTCACAAACGCTACGACACTGAACTTCAAACTCCGGCTGAGATACCGTGACACTTTGCAGGGTGTTAAACTTCCCAATGCCACCTGCTGCAAAAGGGTGATCACTCCAAACCATTTACTGGCGCATGCAAGGTGTTTGAGGACGTGTGCTGCTGATTTCTGGCTGCAATGATGTCATTTATTCAGACGGCAGACACAGGGCTCTGACCTCAAACAACATTTGCACCCCCTCTGGCCCGAGGGGAGGGGAGGGGGGGGGGGGGGGGGTGCTGGTGGTGGGGGGGTTGGGGTGAGGATAGAGGCTGGAAAGGGACAGGGAAGCAGATGGCATCCTATTTGTCCCTCTTATGTGAGGGCTGTCATTCCAACAGATTAATGCAAGGGCTGTGTAAAGAAAAGAAACGACAGAGACAATCAAGGAAGGGTCTGGGGAAGACAATGGGGCCACGTGCCACTGGGCAGATTTGTCGTTTGGGACACAATAGGTGATCATCTTTCAATAGACAACACCAACTGTTGCGGGGAACATGTGCTGCTGTCCCATGTTTCAAACGATCTCATGCGTTGTTTACTTATGATTCAGCCAATGGTGTAAGGCGAGACTGTGGTCACCTGACTCAGGGTTGATTTTTTTTATTAGGAGATTTAGTGCGTGTGTGTAAGGGAGGGGGGTTGTACTCCTACACTGTCCACAGACCCTAACTGAATAGTATGTGTTGTCATAGCGACCCCAATTACGAAACCCTTGCACAGTAAGTGTGTGTGTGTGTGTGTGTGTGTGTGTGTGTGTGTGTGTGTGTGTGTGTGTGTGTGTGTGTGTGTGTGTGTGTGTGCAGGAGACTGGAGAGGATTCAAGAGGATTCCTCTCTTTTCTTTTCTTTCTCTTGGAGACTTGCCACATAAAAGACGTAATGCTGATTGGTGCTGGCAGTGTGCTGGTTAAACAGAAAGCATACATTTTATCCACTTTATAGCACAACATTTATAAAATGATGGGTTGAAAATATGTTTGCGTAAAAAAAAAAGAATGCTACATAAAATTAAAATGCTTTTTTGCACTAATAAATTAAATTAATACATTTATTTTTTGTTTTGTATAATTTGTTTTCATCGTGTTTGAAAAGGGCGGGGAACTATTTACTTTGAGAAAAACAAAGATCAGTGTGCCGAGAAAAAAAAACAACAATCTCAACAGATGATTTACTCTGAATGGAAAGCTTGACTCCCTCACTGTTGATTAAAACCGTCCCTGTTAAATCATACTTGTAGTTAATCTACTTATGGTAAATCCTGGACGGCATGGCTAATACACAGCTCCGCTGAGCAGCTTTCATCTCTGTTTGCCCACATTCACACTCATTAGGGTGGTTTCGACTTTGAAGGACAAAATGTCCCATCAAGTGTTTGGATTTGAATTCCACTTGTGTGTGTCGTGTTAACCCCCCCACCCCCCCCTTCTCTCCCGAAGGCTTCTGACCACGGACCCCTCCCAGCTGAGGGAGGAGGACCTCCCTGGGGACCTGCAGTCTCTGTCATGGCTCACCTCTGTGGACGTGCCCCGACTACAGCAGATGGCTGATGGCCGGGGCCACACTAACGGGCCCTCCCAGGGCAGATTGTTGGAGCAACAGACAGGTGAGGTGACAGGGAGGGGGACAGTGCAACATTCAAAAACCGCATCATCTCTCTGATTGGATGAACCACAACTGCTGGATTCTTCTGGATTTATGGACTAGTTTTAGAACAAAAGAAGACCAATGATCAATACAATATTGATGATTTTGCTATTGTTCTTCACTAAAAACATAGAGACAGTTAATCTCAGAGTTTAATCCATTTGGATAGTTGAAAAATAATTAAAATTGAAAAAATAACATAAAACAATGAAAGGGTTTCTTAGAATCCACAGACGCTATATTGAACACTTTCAACACTCTTATAATCTAATAATAATCTGGCTGCTCCGTCTCACAGCTCAGCTGGGCAACATGACTGCGATGACAGCGGGTCAAGGCTCCATGCTTCACCTGCAGAGCAACATGCAGCACAGCCCTCTGGGAATCAGCATCATCAACACCCACAGCGGAAGTGTGAGTTTTAACAGCAAACAAATAAATACATAAATAAAGAGAAGAACATGTGCATGTTATGTTTTATAGCGCTGCATGACAAATATCATTTTTCCTGCTTAACAGATGTCTCCATTCTCCATGAATGGGCTGCCCTCTCCGGGATACCAGTGCCCTACCTCAGTCTACCAGCCGACGCCCCAGCAGGTCTACTCTCTAACCCAAACTGGACAACAGGTACAAATACATACATACAAATACAAATACATGGACCAATGCTACTTCATAAAAACTAAATTGGTCCCAATAAATAAATGCAAATGATGAAGTTCCTCATTCTTTTCTCCCTTTTTCTCATAGTGTTCAACTGGTGGACTTTATAGTAATGTCTCTTTCAACAACCAAAGTTTATTCACACAACCTCGTCTGGCTCCACAAGACCAGGAGCTGCAGCCTAAGTCCTTCCCCAAGCCAATCTATTCCTACAGGTCAGATATCACATATGCAGCTAAGATATAATAATGTTATTATCTTTGTTGTATTTTACCTTCTCTGCTTTTAACTACATTCAAATAATGATTTTTTTCTCTTTCAGCTGTTTGATTGCTATGGCTCTGAAGAACAGCAAAACTGGCAGCCTCCCAGTCAGCGAGATCTATAGCTTTATGAAGGAACACTTCCCTTATTTCAAGGTGCGATAGTCAAACTGCATGCAACTTTCTGTCCTTTTTCTGTAATATTAATAGAGAGTGACTCATTTCACACCGTTTCTATCCCTGCAGACTGCACCTGATGGATGGAAGAACTCAGTCAGACACAACCTGTCCTTAAACAAATGCTTTGAGAAAGTGGAGAACAAGACGAGCAGCTCATCCCGTAAGGGCTGTCTGTGGGCGCTGAACCCCGCCAAAATTGACAAGATGGAGGAAGAGATGCAGAAGTGGAAACGCAAGGACCTACCAGCCATCCGCCGCAGCATGGCTAACCCTGGTTAGAAATGTATTTTGTTAGAAGGCCTACTGCTCCAAAAGGCAACAAGTCATCAAACCCTGATGTCATGTTTCCACCTTGTCTAATCTGTGTCTTTCCTGCAGATGAGTTGGACAAACTGATCACAGACCGCCCAGAGAACTGCCGACGTAAGGCCTTAGAACCCGGCATGACCCGTCTGCCCAGCTGCCCCGCTGGCCTACCGCTGGCCATCCCAGCCCAGATGCAGCCTCAGCCAATAGTCACACTGTCTCTGCCCTGTTTACCCATGCACCAGCACCACCAGCTGCAGGCCCAGCTCCACGCTCAGGCCCGCCTGGCCCCCATGTCCCCCGCCCCGGCCCAGACACCTCCCCTCCACACGGTCCCCGACCTATGCCACAGTCCACTCGCCCAGCACTCCAGCAAGCCGCCGGACGATTTCTACAGCGTGCATGGCGATACACACACAGAGGTGGATGCGTTGGACCCCAGCATCATGGACTTTGCCCTTCAAGGTAAATACATTTCTTTTAAGTGCCATCGCTGTTTTTTAGCTTGCCAAATAATTCAAGTGTTGTTGCGTTTCTCCACTAACCTCTCCATCTATCTGCTCAGGTAATCTGTGGGAGGAAATGAAGGACGACAGCTTTAACCTGGATGCTTTGGGTACATTCAGTAACTCCCCCCTCCGACTATCAGACTGTGACTTGGGAACCACCAACCTGACTCCCGTCTCCGCTGGAGCGCACATGCCGCTGTCAGACGTGCACGTGACAGGCCTCTACGCCTCCTACACCTCCCAGGATCACCTGTCCTCCCAGTACATGGGCGCGCCAGCCAACAGCAAGCCCATCGCCCTGTTATAAAGCAGCTGGACTGTCTCCAGCAGAGTCTACCCCCGATTCCTTCAACCGCCCGTGGATATCTGTGGATGTCAACTGAAGGAGACTGATGTCAAAGTCTGAATTCTGGTTTCTTTTGTGCTCCTAAACTTAGAAATCACACTGCTTTTCTACAGTCAGCTGGGAACTACTTGGAGAAGGATGTTAGAAAATCGTTTCACTTACAGCCCACAAGAAAACTGCTCATGAGGAACTGAAACTGCTGATGAATAAACAGGTGGCCGTAAGAAAGAAAGCATGCGAGACTGAAAATATCTAGCTTTGCCAAGCAAAGACTCAAAGTCTGTATGAGTACAAAGACTCGATGTGGAGATGTATGTGTAAGTTAGCATCCGCCAGTTTTTCTACTCTAAAGCCCCACCACTGTAGCTCCCTGTCTCTTGTCTGTTGTATTGTGCTAGTAATTATTGCCGTGATGTTTTATTTATATTTATGAAAAGGCAGCTGGAGAAGGTGATGACTCCATCAATCTTTTGCTGTATATATTTGAATGTTTCAAACTGCTATCGCCACAGAAAAGCTTTTTTTTTCCGACTGTATTTACCCTCTTCATTCCAAAATGCCGGTGTGTGCCAACACTGTGAGTAATCCAGATTTTACACATGTGATTAACATGTCTAGAAGTCGGATGTTTATTATGTTCATTAATTTGATCATAATGAAAATTGAATGGGTGAATAAAAGAAGTTTCTTTTGCAAAAAAATATATCAATGACATTTATTTAACAGTCTTCAGTAGAATACAAGTTTCAGGACAGAGTTTATATACATTTAAATTAAATACCACTTTTTGATCAACGGCGAGGCAAATTAAGCCATCACTTGGGGGACCACTTTGGCGATTATTGTCCAACCTGAGTCTTAAGAATTACTGCATTAGATCACAGATATACCAACAAAAACGAAAGGAAAAAATCACATAGGGTGTGGCAGTATCTCCATCCATAACATTGTCTTAGCACACAAAACACAACAGCAAACGTAGATACACATGAACAGACTGAAAGTGACAATGAAAAGATGGACGACTGAGTCTATAATACTTCTTAGTAAAAAAGAAAAATGTACCTACTTCTTAATTTGCATTTATGCATTACAATACTGGTAAAAAAAAGTATTTTTTTTTTTTAGTCAATGCAGAAATGCAACAGACTTGCCCATTTTTTGGTTCAGAAATAAGACTTGTTTTATTTGAAAGCACCGATCAATTGTCCAAACTACATTCAAAATTCAACTCAAACTCCCTATTTAATACATTTAATTGAACATGACAACCAGCACCTAAATATAGAGTCAGTTATGACGTTTTTTACAGCCCCGGCCTCAATAGAGTAGAGAGAGCAAGTGCAACTATTATGTGCAAATAAAGCCCAGTGAAATGTGAACTAGAACGTTTCTGGACCGAGCAGCTTAACTGACTGACTGCTTACCTCACAAATGTAAAGGACAATCTCTGCATGTCAGTCAAGAGTGGAACGGATCACGACGCCATACAACAATATTTACAACAGACGGACACCGTAGTCGTCGTGTGACCGCTGAAGAATAACTCACTTTGTGCCTCAATTATAACTCTTTAAAAAAATGTGAATTTCCCACCTCTTTACCTATACAGTGCAATCAACTAGAAAATAACCTGATGAAGCTCCTCAGCTTAGCTGGTGTTGGTGCTGTCCATAGTTGCAAGCATATGTGAGAGCGTGGCCCTCTGGGATGGAGTGATGTTCTGGCTCATGTGGATGATGCAGTCCATGGCTACGTCAGGGTTGGTCTGCACAAGGCTGGAAACACAAGAGGGTCATTAGATTACCCTGCCAAGCCCAGCATACGTCTCTGTGAGGTTTCACTTATAGGCTGGACCCAACAGATCATCTCTTTGCTTTAATTGTCATAGATGATTTAAGATTGCCATACCTGCGGATGTGTTTCAAAGTGTTTTCTCTTTTCAGGTACTTGATGTTCTCTCGGATGCCTGATCGAGTGCCATCCTCCTTGCTTAAATGCTTCTCAAGCCACTCAGCTACCGCTTTGTTATTATCCCAGAGGTAAGCCTGGATCAGCAGACAGAAGCTCCTTTAAATCTCTAAACAGTTTCAACAATGAAGCGCTCAAAAACAAAACCAACGACATGATTTGCGGTGGTTGTTTTACACAGGTTGAAGACTAAATCATCCGATTAGCTTTTTAGGACCCACAGCCATGTGACCCATTAGCCCGACATACCTTGACTGTTCCTTCTATTTCAACAAACCAGCGTCGCAGCATGGACTGCATGTGTCCGTCGCTGAGGTCCTTGTTGGCCTGCAGAATCTCACACTTCACCACCTGCTCCAACAGGAGCCGACGCAGACGCCAGTAGAAAAAGGTCCGCACATTCTTCCAATCCAAAATGTCCTTTCAAGAGGTGAAAAGCAAGTTCATTTCTCTGCATCTAATGTTGCACATATATTATTTTATAACATATATAACAGTTATGACATTAGAGTATTTGTTAAGTGCACACTCACAGTGATGACACCCTTCTCTTGCATCCTCCCTGGGGTGTCATGGAGATCTGCAAACTGCACTGCCACCTGGTGGTAGATGGGCAACAGGAATTCCTCCCTGGCTTTGAGCTTTGACTCCAGCTCTCTGCACTGTTTGTCAGCCAACTCAGGGGAAGCTAATGAAAACAGAAGTGAGTGACTGAGTGAGTTGTACGGTAATTAAAAGGGAAAATAAATTCAAGTGATGTTGAGAGAGAAATAGCTTTTTACCAAGCTGATCGACCAGACTAGCATAGACTGAATCTAGTCTTCTCATGGTCTTCAGCAGGTCCTTCCTCCTGAATTTGATCTCCACGGTACCTTCAGCCTCCAGCACACCACCTCTGGACAGACAAAGCAAAACAGCAACAGGGAGACAACAAAAAGGTAGATTATTCTCACACACACACACACACACACACACACACACACACACACACACACTGATGTTGTGGTTGGGAACTCCGTAGAGTAACCATTTAAAAATACATGATCTCTTCATGTACCTGCTTTCCCTGTCTGCATAGAGCTCCATACACAGTGGGTTGATGGTGGGGTCTATCACCACCCACGACCCTCCTCTCAGCTCAGCATGTGGGGGGATGTACACGAGAACCGGCTGATGGAAACCACGCAGGGCGTCCACGATGTAGGCACCAAACTTCAGTATCTGGTCATACATATCTGGGCAAAATGGGGAAAAAAACAGAATCTTTTATTTAATAACAAAACAATCTTGCATTTCGTACAGTCTGTCTGCAAAGTTGAGTATTCATCCATTACCTTTCATTCCACCAGAGAAGCCCCTCCAGTTGGCGAACACCATGAGAGGCAGACGTTCCCGGTTGAAGTCACAAATCGCCTGGGCTGTTTTAAAGGCTGAATCTGGAAACCACACCTGGCCGGCCTGCTGCAGAACCTGACGTGAACACACAAATACATGGACTGAGGTGAAGTCCTGTGATGTAACATTTAATCATAAACATGTGGTGACATTAACTCACTTTAGATTCTGAATCCAGGTTTGCTGGATCCGCTGGGACAGTGAACTCAACTGTGCGTGTTTCAACAGCAATGACACCGAGGGGAATTCCTCCTAACCTGTTTTCATTCAACAGTAAAATAACGATTTAAGTGTAAGCTTTATAAAAACATGTATAATGTTTTTCGAGTGTGTACATTGAGTGGAAACAGATTTACCGTGCTCTGCCCACCACCACCGTCCGAGCCCAAGACTCCATGATCTCCATGAAAGAGCCTTGGTCGAAGAATCCACTCTGCCAGGCACCTCGCACAGCTAAATGCGGACAAAAAAATCAAATTTGCAAAGTTGATTATGAAATACAACACCTTCAGAAGTTTTAAATCCCGTCTTAAGACTCACTGGGGTGAGGTCTCCCAGCCAGCATCCAGCGGGGGTCGTACGGTGCTTTTGTAGGAGTATAATCTATTTCCCTGTCGACTGGATCTGCAGTTGATATGACGGGCACAGGGGAGTGTTTGTTCTGGGAGGAGGAGAGGAACTGTAGTTAGTGATCTGAAGGGTTATTACTTTTATCACACTAAAAGCCACACTACAAGATCTTCAGTCCAGTGAAACCTTTGGCATGTAGGAGAGCCACTGGAGGATGGTGAAGACGCCCTCAAAGTCATCTGGCACGGTGGTGTGTGTGACTCCATTATTGTGCATGATCTGGATCCCTCCCAGCTGGTTGTTGGAGGTATACACCTCTCTGCCCAAAACCTGGACACAAACAGGGACTTCAATGACCAGGGTCAGGGATTGTTTTTTAAACTGACCAAACAATTAGCAAGTCCATCGGGCCTGACACATATAATTTAATAAAGAAGTGTTAAAGCGACAATATGCAGTATAGTTTGTTTATCTCTCAGATGATAATTAGGGTCACAGTAATACAAACATGTAAATAGTCCTAAAATAAGCTAATAGCTGAATCCAGAGTTCTTTTCCTCCATTCATTCATGTGAATGAGCCTGGGAACAAGCAGCTGGGAGGCGGGGTTAAGTCTCTATGGGCCCACAGATGTGGAAACAGTGCAGATCCATGGACGGACGAGGTTCAAACAAATGTGTTTATTCTAATCACTCTGAATATTTTCTATTCAACAATAACAGTGACATTTATTAAGCAAACTAACCTTGTTAAGAGCACCTGCTCCAGTCAGGATAATGTGAGAGTTTTCCACCTGAATCACTCTCTGTCCCAAACGGACCAGATAGGCTCCAATTCCAATAGCACGACACGTCACCTGTTGGAGGATCACATGGGTTTTTCTTGTATTGATGGAGAGGACAGTGTTAGAGTGAGAAGGGGAGTGAGAGGGGTGTGACGTGCAGCAAAAGGGTCAGACTTGAACCCGGGGCTGCTGCAGTAAGGACTTAGCCCTTAGTACATGCTGAGCCAATGGGTTACCCATGGGCTTTACTTTAATCTCAGAGAAATAAATTCCACATTCTCACCATACTAATGGTAATAATCTCCTCATAGGCCTGAGAGGATTCTCCAGCAATGGTGCCAGAACCTCGCAGGTTCTCGACCCCGAGGCCTTCATCCTTTCCGATAACGTCAGTGATGATGTATCTGTTAGCAGTGATATAGAACAAGAGAAACTGACATTAATAAGAGTGTCAAACCTTTTAAAAAGCTGAACTTGCTACTTTATGAGAACAACCCATGATGTATGTTACCTGGACTCTCCACCCTCCTCTACATGGTGACAGTGAACAGCGTTGGTGGAGCTGATACGTGTGTAGTCCTGCGGTGTCAGGTAGAGGTACTTGAAACCCTGCAGAGAAATGGAAATAACCAATAATAAGAAAACCAACCATTCATATACAGTATTCCCTGTGGTCATTTCCTTTGCTATAATGCAAATATTAGGAGAAACACATTTCAGGAGTCACCTTGTAGGGGTCAGTGGGGTCAATCCAGGCCACCTGGAACATGTGTTTGATCTCTTCGGCGAGGCCAATGCGTGCTCCGCTGTTGGCTGCGACGTAAACGCGGGGGATGCCCTCGGCCCGAGCCAACTCGGAAGCCTTGAGGAACAGCTCGTCTTCTTGAGGACCGAATGAGCCGATCATGTGAGTGATGTCGTTGCAGATGACAATAATGTCTCTGCCCTCTGGGTACTCTGGAGTCTTCATCTTCATCCTGAAGGCAACCATTCCCACCTGGTGAAGAATGGTTATAGTGATCATTAGCATCAGCACGTTGAGAAAGAACAAACTGACGGCTCTAAAAAAAAGGGTCCTACATCATTGTCTCCAGGCAGACGGTTCATCTCCACAAGCCGACCTTGAGGGTCCAGAACCAGCTCGGTGCACATCATCACATCTTTGGTGCATTTGTCTCCTGGACCCCACAGCTTAAACAGTGCCTTCAGGGATATTTTCAGAATGAGTCGGACATCTTAAGAACAACTAAATATGTAATAAACCTGGTTCAGTGAGTTAGCTGTACCTGTCTGAACATCTCAGGAAAGTCATAGACGTACGTAGTCCCGAGAGTTTGAGCCTGGAAGCGTTTGGCCTGCAGCAGGTCTTTGGTCACATACGGAGTGTTGATTAGCATGCCCTGTACAGGACCCTGCTTATCTCCATAAGCCTGGAACGTGATCTGAAAAAGAGAAATAAGTCATTAATTGAACCATGAAGATGCAACCATAAAAAAAAAAACACACAGAACAAAACTCCTGCCACACACCACATCTTGTGCATCAAATTTCATTTCACAAAATGCTTAAAAGGGGACCAACTCTATGCGCTGTCCTCACCCTTCCAGAACTTGGGTTGGTGACCTCCTTGTACAGGCTGATGTCCAAGTAATAGCCAGACTCATTAGTGAGAAACAGGCGGACAGGTATAGCATTCCCAGTTGGTGTCAAACGGATGTTGATCTTCAGCTCAGCCTGCAGGACCCGCAGCTTCCAAAGACGGCTGCCGTAGCGCATCACCATGGAGCGAACAGACTCCTCGATCTGAGGGTCCCAAACGGGGACAGAGATGCTTAAAAAGAGCACTGACAGATCAAACTGGTAGATGAATAAGTCATATTAATGTCTAAGGAAACATGAAAAGACATCTAAGACAAATGTAAATTGACATGAAGAAGAACTGTATGCAGCCATGAATAATACTACTTATACGAGTGTATAATATACGTGCTAGACACTGACTTTGGAGGGGTCCATAATGACAGTGGGGACGAAGTTGAGGAAGATGTGGTTGCAGTCTGTGCGGACACTGGTGTTACTGAAGGCCACCTCCAACTCATCCATGGCCTCCAACAGGAGACGTTCTCCTTCATTTTGAAGGTATTCAAAGGAGGCTTCCTGGTTGTGTATAAGAATAAAATTAAATTCTTGGGAAAACAGTCGATATAAAAAACAAAGTACAAACGATGTCTATTTTAAATAATCCATAAGGTGTCATTTCCAGTGGCTCCACTTGCCTTCGTAATGAGATCAGAGTGGCGGATAATAGCTCGTATGAAGAAGCGGTAGTCTGTGACTTCAGCTCCCTCCTGAACGCGAGCAGCACCGAGGTACAGCTGCATCTTGTGGTTGGCGCAGGGAACGGCCGTCAGGTAAAAGTTCCTCATGCGGTTGAGCTCCAGCTGAAACGCTAAAGCCGGCTCCAGATTACGGTAAATGCGATCCTCCTGGAACTGAGAGGAGGGAGACGAATGGAGGGCTCAGCACCTCCTCAGACAGCAGCATATCAACTTATCCACTACCTGCGATCTCATTATCAGTTCAACAATGACATGTTCTATGAAGAAACACTTACCCCATCTCTAGCTCGGAAAGTGAAGAACTTGGGGAATTCTCTCTGTTGAAATGATTGAATAATCAGCTACCAAGCAAGTGTATTTTCAGAGTAAATGTGTACTCATTAAAAGGTATGAACTGCCATAGTTTAACATGAAAGTACAGCTAAGCTTATGTTTAAAATTTGATATGGATATTAGCCAATTATATGCTCTCTTATACTATTAATTAATGACTTAGTTGCCATATATAGCACAGTATCAACTGATTAGACTTACCTTCTGTGCAATCAAAAATGTGATTCTCCTGATTCCATATTCAAAGAGGACGGTTTTCTGTAAAAAATCAACAAAAACATAATTTTCATTCAATAATAAAAGACACAATACGCCACATTCATGAGAATCATGAGTTAAGAAGCCAGCTGACCTTTGACTGGGTAAAGGCAGTGAACGCTGTAACCAGGGCGTCGTCATCTTCTGTGTCTGCGTTTTTTATGGACACGTTAATGATGTGGATCGGGTTCTCCCGCGTGTTCTGTGAGGGTTGGAGGGGAATACGGTGGCTGTAGTGATACAGATGAAAACAGCCTTTTTTATTCATACGGCAGTGGCTCACCTTGAAATTATCTTCCTCAAAAAGACAGGACTCTGAGAACTGGGAACTCTCCAAGAGTGGTTCTGCAAAGCTGGAGAGAACTTCATCAAAGTTCCTGCAAAAGAAACAGAAACACTTCAACATGCAATAAGGTATTGTTGCTTTGACTTCCATTAATACATAAATAAAAGGAATCAAGTTAAAAGTGACCTTTTGAAGTCGTCAAAACACTGGAAAGCCACCATGGCGCCCATGCGCTGGCAGGGTGGCGACAAGGCTCCCTCGAGGAAGAGCTCACTGCTCTGCCGCCTCATTTTAAAGTGGCTTCCACTCACCGGCACGGGAACCCTGAAAAAGACACACAGACAGGGACAGCAAGACAGATCAGTGAATGATCACATAGGGAGGTTTACTTTTGCAAAAAAAAAACAGCCAAGAGTACAAATATTCATACAGAGAGCAACAAAAGCAAGTCTGGATGTTCTCACTTATTTGACAAAAAGCAATCACGATCACCCTCGTATCCAATTATAATGACACCCAGTTGATAGGCACATGTCATGTCATGAATTGAAAGGGATTATGAATTATTGTTAACAAGAGCAATTGTTACTGTATCTGATTGAGAGTTGCAAATCAAGAATCAAAGTCTGCTGCCGGAGAATAAAGGCTCCCCAAAATCTAAGGCTTGAAGTTTCTAAGAGGAACATGAAATAAATTAAAAGATGAACCTCTCAAAAAGCTCTTGCTTTGCAAAGCAACCACAACAAAAACATATGGAGAAGCGCAGCTAAAAAGTGAATTCAGAAGGACTTGTTAGAGGAGTCCTGAAGCAAATGGTTCCGGTTTCATAGGGCAGAAGGAAAGAAGCAACACGGTGCGTTCAGCATGCATTGCTGTGAGACATACACACGGGTATCGGGTGGTTTGGCTCGTTGGGAGGAGCGTTACTCTACCTGTTCAGAGTAGGGTTGCTCCCTCTGAAATCAGATGATTTGACAGGTGAATATTAGCAGTGGATGATCAAACTGTACCTCTACCTCAAGGCACGAGGATTAGAGCAAAGGAATCAACAAGATGCTTTGTGCACAATCACATTAAAGCCATGTCAGTGGGTAGAAGCGGTTTGCATTCACTGTTAGCCAGAAGCAGTTTATAGACTCTCCACGTGCACCACTGAGGACAGGATAACTATTTATTCATGTTTATTGCTGTATCAGGTCAACTTCATGAAGAAGAACGGTGACGGCTGAATGTTTTTCAGTCATTTTATGTAAAAATATTAAAAAGTCTGATTAATTGGTGAGATGAAATCCTGCTCTGCCTCTGATGCCGACGCAAATCTGTCCAGTTTTGGTAGTGGAAGAGATTTTCCTGTAATTTAGGCAACAATGTGTTATTTAAAGTAATTTCAGTGAAGTTTTGTGAAGGAAAGTTTTTACCTATTTGGATGTGAAGATGGCAGCATGAACTGGAACTCTACAGCACACGTTCCGTCCGGCAGCTTGTGATGCTGGATGCTATTCAGCTCATAGGCGATGTAACCTCTGCGCACATACACCTGAAAGTCAAGGCAGAGGAAGTGAATATCACTAACTAAGACATAAAAATGCATAAGAAGGAAGGCGTATATCCCATGGGTGTACCTCCAAGGCAGCCATGCAGACAACTGGATTGGAGTGATAGAAGAAATTGGGCAAAACATCAAAAATGGAGGTTTCTGAGAGAATGAGTTTCTGTGTCAAAGAAAAAAAAAACAATATTAATATGACATTCAAGCTGCTAAACAACGATGATTACGAGGACATTTTATCACACAAGGCTAACCTTCAAGTTCTCTGGACAGAACTGGTGCCCATACATGTCAATGGCTGACAGGAAGATGGACTCCACCTGGTTGTGCCTCAGTTCATACGATGGTAAATGGGATGCAATCAAGACCTATGACACATTTACAAATATAATACTATAAAAATCTATATTGATGGAATAACCTGATTGAACAAAAGTGCATCATTTCTTGAAGTTTAAGACATTTTTGACAAGCCTCAGTCGATACCTGTCTGGCTCTCAAGGCCACCTTCGAGTTCTCCATCTTGCTAAGCTGCGTGAGCTCGTTCAGAATGGCCATCAGTTCATCTGCTAGTGTGGGATCCCTTCCACACAGTTGGTCCTACACAGAGTACAACGTGTCTTTCACTGAAACATAAGTGCTGGAGGATTGTTTCATTGACGCATGCCGGTGTTGAGGCCTTACTATGAGCATTGTGACCAGGATGTTCTTCTTGGAGACCTGAGCATGAGAGAAGATGTACTCCAGCGCAGGACTCATGTCAGGCTTGTGCTGCTCTCGTAGGTTGATAACACACTTGTCATAGTGGGCTGTTTGTGATAACAGGAGTAAAATGATGTGTTAGATTTGACAAACAAAAAAAAAACCTTGTTTAGACTTATGTGTATTAATGTCACCTTGCTGAAACTGTATCTCTACTTGCAGGTATCGCTTCAGCAGATCGAGGACAACGGACTTCATGTAACCACGGCTTCCACTGCGGTACCTGATCCAGAGACATTCAAATCATGTGTAAATCAATGCAATAGTGATCGCACTGATTACAATCTGCATCTGAGAAAAAAAGGAAGAAGCAAACCTTTGTACCAGCTGAACAATACTCTGAGTGTTCATGAAGAACACTTCTCGGTCAGTCTTCCTCTGCAAGGTTGCTGCATGGCTGTCTAGAATATTAGCAATCTGGAAGAAATGAGGAGAGACTTCATCAGATTACATTAAGAACGTTCACGACTGCAACCAGCAGTGTGTCACGGTGCATCAGCATCTCTCACCCTTTGGCTGGGGAACTGGCAGAGGACGGAGGTGATGTTGCTCGCGTACTGGGCCATGACTTTACGGATATTTTTCTCCACACTGGAAGGAATGCGGCTCGCCAGGCTCGTCATGATCTCCTGGAGTTCCAACAGCGGCAGCGAGGGGTCCCTTAAGGTCCTCATCAGAGTAGCCACCCACTGTTTCAGCTGCAGACATGAACATGCACATATGCTTAATAAGACTGATGATATCATTGGAGAATCTGTAGCGGCAGACAGCCTGCTGTGCACCTTGCTGCTGAAGAAGGGCTCTTCAAGGCAGTAGCCCTCCATGACTTTAATCAGGTTTTCCAGCACAGAGTGAAACACCTGGTGCAGCTTTTCTCCAACAATGGGCAGCGGCTGCTGGGGTGGCAGTATGGCCGTGTTAAGCTCCACCTATGACAGGAGGTGAAACAGGAAAGAAGAGGTTAACAATTAAAACATGGGAATATAATCATTTGTTGACCAGGCAGAACTTAAACGACTAACAATAAACACATGAAATGCACCAAAAATGCTAATTTGACACTTTTTAGCTAAGAATCAAAAGAAAATAAGAATAATGTTCAATAAATAAATGTACCCGGTGTATACTGCTGGGGTCATCCAAGTCTACACGTGCCATCACACAGCCAGGCTGCAGAACGGCTCCAGGTCTCTTGACAAATTGGACACAACCAGACTGCTGCACGGTCAACGCCATCACCATTTTCATCACCTGAAACCACAGTGCAAACAGCCAGTCAATAAAAACAACACAGACACAGCATGCCACAACAAATCAATGTTACCAAAATCTGTCACATTCACCTCGAT
This sequence comes from Eutrigla gurnardus, assembly GCF_963514095.1. Taxonomy (NCBI): domain Eukaryota; kingdom Metazoa; phylum Chordata; class Actinopteri; order Perciformes; family Triglidae; genus Eutrigla; species Eutrigla gurnardus. Next base: position 7,858,223 of record NC_139936.1, on the reverse strand, counting down.
CTCTGCATAGGTGTCTCCTGCCAAAACGTGGTCTCCATCGTTAATGATGTACTGCAGCAGTTTACCAGCAGAGGGCGACCTCAGCATCGTGGGATCTGTCTCCTTCTCAAATATACAAGTCTTGTTGCCAACAGTGATGCGGTAGCTGAGGGGAATGTATTAATTGGGCAGAAATTAGTAAAAACAAAACAAACAGATGAAACGAGATCTAAAGATTCAAGAGATCTTGCCTGTCCACTTCCTCCTTCATGTAGGTGGTGTGACTGCTGCCGTCATAGGACAGCAGGAGGCCACCGTCACTCAGCCGGTGGACATCGATCTCAATGTTGGAGTCGTTCATCATGATGACGTAAGTTGTTGGAGATTGGCGAGCAACCTGCAAGTAGCAGAAGTGAGCGTTTATTGATTAAAAAAGGTAGGAGGAGTCAAACAAGGATCATGTGAGGGGAATGAAGCAGATACCTTGAGGCAGAACTTGACTCCTTCATATATCAATTCCACATTGACAGAGTTGAGGAGAGTGTCCGCAGGCAGAACTTGGCCTCTATGGATGCAGTCGTTTTAATAAGTAAATGATATAAACATACAGTGAGAGAATTGTAGTGAGACAGTAATAAGAGGGGACCGTGTCGACTAACCTTTCCAGTGAATGCAGGTAGTCAGACATGCTCTTTTGGAAGCTCGCATCAGCAACATGCAAAGCTCCACAAACAATACCCAGCATGGTGTCTGGTCTCTCCGCCTGAAGGCAGAGCACAGGGCTTCATGAAATAAACAAAGTACTTAGTCGTGTATTGATTGGACAGTCTTCAGTCTTCAGTCTCCTACCTGCACTTTCTCTGAAATGAGATGATCCAGCCAGCCGGTGTCGATGTCATTGTTTCTGAAGCTTTCCGTCTCCAGTAACTTAATGAGGTATTCCACTGTGGTCCTGAAGTCACCTCTGATAGACAGCTCCTTCATAGCCACCACCATGTTCCTGAAGCACATGCCAAATATCACACCTAGTACACACATGTATACTATGAGATTTAGATGTTTTTCAACTTCATATTATATCATAATAATACATCAACCAACATTCAGTATAAATATGATGGGCAGTTACAAAGCTCTACTTGCTAAAGATCCGATATCATGCAATCATTTGTGGAAAAAAGAAAGAGGTTTACGAGATGGCCTCCTCGCGGTTCTCTCCCCAGGAGAAACAGTGTCCAAACTGGGAGTCTGCAAATTCATGCAGGCCTCCAGTGGCCCCCACGCTGAAATAACCCCAGACGTTTTTACTGCTGCGGAAGTTCAGCTCCTGCACGGTGCCAGAACTGGGCTTGAACCCCTGGAAGTGAGCACGGGGGATGACGAGTCAGTGGTGCAAATCAAAATAACGTGACAAAAGCGGTGAAATTGAGCTCTACCTCGTCGGGGTTCTCACTGGTGATCCGTGCAGCTATGACATGCCCTCTTGGACTTGGCATGCAGTCTGGAGTCTCAAAGTTAATGATGGTGTCACCCCATGGAGCTTCTCCATAAAGCAAGCGGATGTCCTTAAGTCTATGAAGGGGGATGCCCATCGCAATCTATAGGAGATGAAACGGTTCAAATTGAAGGACTGGATCTCTGGCTACAGTCTTAACTGCAAGAGAATTCTTTGTTCTGTCGCTGAGGTATAATTCTTCTTCTTTTACCTGAAGCTGAGCAGCTGGCAGGTTTACATCTCCGATCATCTCTGTACAGGGATGTTCCACCTGCAGGCGAGGATTCAGCTCCAGGAAATGGAAACTCTCGTCTTCAGAGAAAAGATATTCCACGGTACCCGCACTCACATAGCCCACCATCTTGGCCAGTCGCACAGCATGCTGGGTGACAAAGAGGAGACCAAATGTCAAGTCTCAACCAAGTTAATTATGGTGGGAAAATAAGTACACGTGGTGACGTAAACCCACCCGTTCCATTTGCTCAAATGTCGAGGGAGCCGCTATGGTGGCAGGAGCCTCCTCTATGATCTTCTGGTGCCTCCTCTGGATAGAACAGTCCCGTCCAAACAGAGATATGGCGTTTCCATACTGATCAGCCAGTATCTGAACCTCGAGGTGTCTTGCATGCTGAGCCAGCTGCATGATGAAGATGGGCGAGCCAGGTACCTCTGCCTGAACCTGCACTCGAAAGAAAACGTAACTCCTTAGCTGTAAGAATTACATCAAATTAAAATGTAGAAATAGAAATGTAATCAAACCTGTCTAAAGAGACTTGGAAAATCCTCAGAACTTTCTACTTTCCGGATCCCCTTTCCACCTCCCCCCTCAGAGGCCTTGATAACAACAGGATAACCAATTATCTCAGCCCCCTGCAAGGAAACGACATATACAACATTACTTAGCAAAAGAAATAAAGAAGCCAACAAGATATTATTATGATGACTTGCTAAATATGCTTACTGCCAGCCCATCGTCTACATCAAGTACACAGCCCTTTGTGTAGACCTCTGGAGGAACACTGATTACATTGCCCAGGATTTGGTCATTCTCTTCCCAGTCCACTCTCAGACCTGGAGCCCCACGACACACAAGGATAGGACACAGAAACACAGACAAATACTGAAAAGAGTTTGCGTTATTATTATACATGATGTGAACTGAGACAGTGCAGGAGGTGAAGCATCACCTGATCCACTCCATGGTAGTGTGGGAATGTCAGCACTCTGAGCCACGATGGAAGAAGCCACCTTATCCCCTAGAGCCCACATGGCCTTACTGGATGGCCCTAAAACAAAGTCAGTTAACAATGAGATCTGACGCAGGTGTGAATCATAAAAATATGATAAAAATGACTGGATTTTTTACCTAAAAACGATATTCCTGCTTTGTCCAACAGCTCGGGCAGTTTGGGATTTTCTGAGGCATGACCCCAACCAGCCCACACAGCCTGTTAGTAGTGACACACACGGTCATTTAGCAGATTTTTATCAACATGTAGATAAAGAGAAAATACATTAAATACCAAAGAGTACCTGTACTGGGATCCTTTTAGCGATGTCCACTATTAGCTCTACGTTGGCGTAGTTGTTGTTGTTGGGCCCACCGGGAACAGGCACATAATGGTCTGCCATTTTTATGTATTCTACAAGGGAAAAGAGCAACATATGACATTTGATCATGTATTATTCAGTACAAGCTTTCAGGTCATGCTGGGTATTTTCACTTTCTATGTCACTTGCTGGCGATAGCTGCTGCTGGGTAATAAATATGGATAAGTATCATGATTACAATGACCTGCATTAGCCTTCAGGTCCTCAGGGGTTACCATCACGACAAAACGGATGGTCCTTTCGTTGCGAAACATCTCGTAGGACCAGCGACGGATAGAACGCATACATTTGACTGCAGCTATACCGTTGTTAGCAATCAGTACCTGCAACAGAAAACAGAAAACACTTGTGGAAGCGTTGAAGACAGATATGCTGCAATGGTCCATAAGCATGAAAGAGTTGGATTCTTACTTTTTCGATGACACGGTTGCCACCAAATCGGGTGACAAACTCCGCAGGAGAAGCCACAGTGAAGTCCCTCTGTAAATCCATCTTTCTGTGTTTACGTCCTTTTCTGACCAAGTGAAGACCAGACATGCTAGGCCTGGAGTGGAAAAGTCATGGTAAGCTCTCTTGGCCGATTACACAGCACAACACAATTATCTGGGTGAATTGTGTTCCACGTATTAGTGAAACAAATAATCCAGGGAGCTACGGGCTGCAGGTCGACCTTCACACCGTCAGATCAAACCAGGTAAGAAAGCAACAACAACAAGGGAACAACCGCACTGAAAATCAAAAGCCCAAGTCAAAGTTCAGTCTCTCTCCTCTATAGGCAAAGAGACTGTTATCTACAAAATAACACCGTGCAACTGCTCTTCATGGTGCGTCGTCAGAATGATGCATTCATACATGACTTCAGACCTACAAACTCTGGAGAAGTGAAAAAGGTGACAACATGCAAAACTAAAACCCTCTTCATTCACTTCTACTACCCTGGTTGACATAAAAAAGGTGACTGTAGCCAAAAGGTGACCAGTTTGCAGGTGTGTTACCTCGGTCGGCTGTTTCCAATATTTACATATTTAGAAATATTCAAAAAGTTCTCAAGTCAACTCGCCAGGCTAGTCTTTGTGATACCTGGCAGTTTCTGCAAGTAGCAGAGCTTCCATTTTGCATCTATATACTTCATTGCTTCTGCCTTTTAATGATCATGGGTGATTAATAATGTAAAGTCCAAACGCACTATCAGCGTTAATTTAAAATTATGGGGTGAAAGCTTTCTCATTTTGTGCAAATGTTCAGAGATAGCTTATTTGTGACGTACATTAAGGTTATTTATACCATGTGGTCATTGATAATAATTATCAAGTTCACTGGAGTCTACGAGAGTTTCCCTTCAGGCTCCATGACCAAAGAAAGGTGTCACTTCACATCAACGTCAATTTAATCATCTAATCACATTTGGTTTTAGAATCAAAAGCTACATGTTTATGTTACAAAAGTGAAACATCGTCAGATTTGACTTCAGATTCTAGAAAAAAAAGGTTACCGGTAGTTAAGTTATGAAATCCTTTATCATTTAAACAACACCAGTATTACAACAACATTTTTGGAAGAATGCTTACAATAAGACAACAAAAGCAAAGCATATTTTTGTGCCGTCTCATACCTTGTTCGGTCCCATGTTGAGATATCACGGAGAGACTGGATTGCATCAGTATGTGATATTGTAAAGTTGGAGTGCAATTTTGTTTGAGCCGATATGAACTTTAAACTTAACTCCGATATTGCTCAGGAAACATAGATTGCACTCTGTTACCGAGCTCTTTTTTTGATAACCTTTTGAAGCTCAGTGCAATGTTTATCCACTTTCTGGTCCTTTTCCAAGACATGAGGTGGGAGGTATTTTGAATGCATACTTTACTGAACCAACCAAGGTGTATATATTAACAAACATGATGTAGTTTTCTTGGCTTATTACTTTACTGTTTCATACAAGCGGTCTGTCTCCCACTTCCCTCCGAGAGGGGACACATTGTCGGAATGTTTTTTGTTTTTTTTCTTATTTCCTCAAACATATGTGTGCCAAGACAAGCCCTGTTCTGTTACATGGCCACACGAGCGAGGCTCATGAGTAAGGACAAGCCTCCTTGTTCACAAACATGTCTGCAGAAGTTGCTCCAGTAGAAGGTAATTATGCATGTATTCATTATTTCTGTAGCTGTAACATAAGCATGTGACTGTGCACAAAATAAACACTGCAGCAAAAGGTATTAAATTACAATGACCTTTAATAACGCTTACCTTCAGAGATATGGGAACGAGTTAAGACAGCCGTTTTTCCTCCATTATACGGCCTACTCTAATGCCATTTATTAGCAAAACTAGATCAAAACAAAGGGGCCTCACTTCTCCCCTCCCACATTTGCAACAGATCTTCAAACAAGAAACAGGCTTCTTCTTCTAAATATACAAAGAGGCAAGGCCAGGAGCAGAACAAGACATTTCATTCTACTGCATTTAAAAACGAAAGCTACTACTAACCAGGCAAAATCTGTAGCCAAAGTTTTTGGACATGAAAAGCCAGACATGTACAAATAGATATATTTTTCATACATTACATTTTTCAAAAGTGCATCTTCCTCTGCTGCAAAACTGTTCCTCAGCAGGATTCTAAAGCTGAGATTTCCACGAAGCTTCCCGCATGTCCTGCGAGCACACATAGCTGTGTGGATGTGGCTAAATCAATCCAACTATGCATGTCACGCCAAGCATATAGCTGTGTGCACCGATCAACCTCTCTGTCTCATGACCATATGATACGATTCATATCCGATACCATCGCTGGAGATTAAAAAAAAATAACCCTCCACTACACAGATTTGTTGTATATTTAAAGGTCATGCATGCGTTGTTGCTGCGACCTTCAGTCACACCACACTTTTCAAAGTCGTTTGGTGCAGGCCCTTGTTCCAATAATAGAGTCGGAGGGTGTTTGGCATGCGACAATAACACAGGTCAACACCATGCGGTAAAGTGATAAGACACAGCTGGCGGAGCAAGGGCAGAACGGCATGTCACCAACATGGCCAAACAGATTTATGATAGAATATGCTAGACCAATAAAACAACCCAGTTTATATGAGACCCCTAATATTAGACTAATCATTGACGTGAATGAGATGCTTCCACGTTTATGTCACACATTCCCAACATCCAGACGAGGCTTTTCACCTGTGTGCAGTCACATGATGGAGTAATCAACATTAAATGCACTTCTATAGAAACGATGCCTTACTTCATGCCTGACGAGCTGGACTGTGGCCCTGAAGAGGATGCCTGCTGGCGAGAGGATTTGGGGGCGGAGGCCGGTGGCTGAGATGCACCGCTTGGAGGTTTGGTGACCGGAGTTTCCTCATCTGAAGAGTTATCCTCGGACGCCCCCAGTACGAACTTGAGACGTTCCCTCATGTCGGACCTTGAGCGGAGCATTGGCACCTTGGTTTTGGAAGGTTTCTGGGCGTTCGCTCGCAATGATGACAGTTCTGAATTTACATCAGAGGATGCCTGCGGACCCTCCATGTCCACTGTTTTAGCTGCAAGACCCCCAGAGGCACTGCTGGCGTGAGGACTGGTATCCTCATTGTGTGTTGAGGTAGAAGGAACTGTTGGCAGGGAGTGTTCGCCTGGATGAAAGGACTGTGTCGTAGGCATGTCCTTCTCGGCTGCAGGCAGACCACAGCCAGACGGAGATTCCTCTCCTTTCACGGGCATCGCTACCGTCTTGGTATTAATCCTCCGCAGTAGCAACCATATCCATAGGATTAATCCCAAAGCTGCAAACAGAACCATTCATCCTCCTGAGACTGCAAAAAGAGCAAAAAGTAGAGATTATATAAGAGGATGAGGAACATTTCTCTTGAGGTGATCCAAGTTCAGAAGCATGCTGGGTAATCTGAGATACGGTCTGTGGGTTACTTTCATACTCGACAACAATAGCAAGAAATCAAGATAGCTATGTTTAGCTATACCAGCAAGGCCTGGCTGCCTACACATTCCCACCAACCGGTGACCAGTAAACAGCCCGTCTGCAACAGCTGCCGTGAGAGCCAAGTGTGGCTCCTTCTTATGGGGTAAAGGTCAACACTGAGAGAGTGAAGCCTGAGGAAGAGGAGGAGGCACAAACAACCAAACAAACAGCATTAATCAGCATCGGAAGGCGCAAAAATAAAGAAATAAAAATGAATGATGTAGATATTTAGAGAGACACTTTGACTTTAACGGAAAGAAAGAAAAGTCTAAGCCATCACTTTTCAGATGAAGCACAGTATCAAAGACAATTTCTTCATAAAGCGTCATTCATTCATGTGTCATATTAAAAATGAAAACATGATGATTTCAATGAGACGTCAGTTCTTCCACTAAATAATAAGAGGGCCGTTAGTGAGTGTGGTAACTTTAGCTCCATGCTGACCTCAACCGACTGTCAAATGTAAACAAAATGTTACAGATTAAATGGAGTCTTATCATATGCAAACTGAATTTAACACAGCCTACAGGTGTACCAATCACTTCTCCCCAAAGACATCAACTCACCTGACAAAAAAGGGAAAAAAAGACTAAAAGTAGTTCAAACAAAACATGATATCCAAGTAAACTAATTAAAACTAAAAACATTTTTATACCCAACAAGAAAATGAACCTGTATTATCAGATCAACTATGAATTCGATTTGTGTCGGCGACACAAACCCCGGATTAAACTGATAAAAGGGAACTTTTAACGGCGGTTAGTACTTTAATTACTCGGACCACTACGGATAACGGGCAGCGCCGCTCAGCCGTTAGTTGTTGTTGCCCGCAGTAAACAACAGGCTAGCGAGTTAGCGGACAGCCAAAGCACTTCTAAATTATTGTGAAATGAACTAACGTTACAGTCTCCGCTGTCTGTTCCTCCTCCTCCTGCTCCGCACGAAGTGAACCGCGTCGCTGTTAGTAGTTTTTAAGATGTAAATGAGCTTCGTGACAGCTTCGTACATACCACCAGTCCCACCAGTCCCACCAGTCCCGTCTCTCCCCCTCTCTCCCTCTGTCAGTCTCCCACCACCTCTTCCTCTTCCTCACTGGTTGGTAAACATGTGCAGGGGGGGGTCAAGCTCCTCCCATGAAAGACGAACCCAGCCGAAGATCTTGTAAAAGTAAGATGATCTACGCTGTGGTGAAAAATACGGCTAAAAGGAATAACCAAATTTTTTTTGGACCCCGTGACCCATATTGTATTCGAGTAAAATGGGATGAATGAGTGATAGTAAAGATTCCCATTGTTGATAGATTTTATATCACCACTACATCAGATCGTGAAGTGGTGCTGATTGTTTTTGGTCCGCGTGAACCGTCTTTTTTTCTCTTTAAATAAACGATCTTTGTTCTTCTTCCTCTCTGCGCTGCTCTCGCGGCAACTGTAGGAACGCGCCAAAATAAGAAATCACACGAGCTGCGTCAGTGACAGTGACAGAGGAAAACAAGACAACGAGCCTTCGAAATAACTTCTAAATCGTGTTCAAATGCGTCTTCGCAGGTCGACTCATACAAACTGAGCGGCAGTTTGGTCGATTAGCGGCGTTGCGGCCGAGAGAAGATGGTTTTCCTGCAGAACAGCGGACGGTACAAAGCGGATCGAGGACAAAGTGGTGACCAGGAAAACCAGTGAGTTGTTTGACCGTCGACTAAATGCACCTTCCCTATTCGTTTAGACAGCCACTGTACGTGATAGTTAGTGGAAACTGTTATGTAACGAAGCTGCGTGTTGTTTGAATCAGGGACGATGGATCGTCGGCCCTCAAGCGGCTGGAGCGCAGCCAGTTCACCGACGAGATGGACGCCCGATTCGGGTTCGACAGGATGAGGGAGCCGGGGGAGAAGACGGGCTGGCTCCTCAACATGCATCCTGTAAAGTCCAAACACATTGTCATGTCTGGCCTTTTTTTTGTGTGTGGAACTGACTTGGGGAGAAAATGTGATAATAAATGTGACACTTTTCTACTTCTAGACTGAGATCCTGGATGATGACAAGCGGATGACAAGTGCAGTGGACTATTATTTCATACAGGATGATGGAAACAGGTTTAAGGTGTGTTGGGGTTATGGGAAATTGTTTTATTATAACATAATCATTAAACAATAAAACATTTTATACACCCCACTGCTCTAACATATCCTCCCCTATATGATGTATACCCTATCTGTAGGTGGCCCTCCCATTCAAGCCATATTTTTACATTGCCACTAAAAAGGTAAGCCAGTGTCTATCAGTTGGTTTTCATGTTCTTTTGAACATGAACTTTTCCTTTAAAAACAACTTTTTTCCCCCAGAACTGTGAGAGAGAAGTCATCTCATACTTGTCGAGGAAGTTTCAAGGAAAGTTGTCAAAGCTTGAAGTTATCCCAAAAGAGGATCTAGACCTGGTGAGTGTAAAAGTGTTTTTTGCCTGATATAAGAGAAATAAAAGCTCTGAAAGAAGACTATTTGAAGTCAAACAGCATTTAAAAATGACACAAACATGTATCATGAACCGTTCTCCTCAGCCGAACCATCTAGTCGGACTGAAGAGAACCTACGTCAAGCTGTCGTTCAGCACCGTGGACGACCTCATCAAGGTCAAGCGTGAGATCTCCCCGGCGGTACGCAAGAACAGAGAGAGGGAGCAGTCCAATGACGTCTATACCTCAATGTTATCAAGGTAAAACCTGTCCCATTGCCTTCTAATAAACCGCTATGTCCAGTTTAATAATGATCTGCCGGCACCTCTGCTGGATTTTGCAGTGCCTTATCGGGTGGCAATGTGACCTCGGCAGATGAAGACGGCATGTCGAAGAGGATTTCAGACCAGTTGGACAACATCGTGGACATGAGAGAGTACGACGTGCCCTATCATGTGCGACTGTCCATCGACCTCAAGATCCACGTGGTAAAGTTGGATTCCCGTCGTCCCAGTGTGCTAGAAGATGCACAAGCTTGTTGTTCTGATCCCTCCTGTCTTTATTTCTCAGGCTCACTGGTATAATGTTCGGTACAGAGGCAGCGCTTACCCACCGGAGATTGTACGAAGAGATGATCTCGTGGAGCGACCAGTATGTCCTTTTTTTATGAATTATGTCGCAACACGGAATCTGTCATTAAGTCAGGTTCATGTTTGCCAGCGACTTCAATAAAGCATCGTTTCTTGGTCTTTTTAGGACCCTGTTGTTTTGGCTTTCGACATCGAGACCACCAAACTGCCACTTAAATTCCCGGACGCAGAGAGCGATCAGATTATGATGATGTCCTACATGATTGATGGACACGTGAGTTGTATTTATAGTCCGTATTATTCCGTCATTACTATGTGTGTCAGTTTTACTAACCGTGTGTTTTCTTTTTTTAAAGGGTTTTCTAATCACAAACAGAGAGATTGTCTCTGAGGACATTGAAGATTTTGAGTTCACTCCCAAACCTGAATATGAAGGGCCTTTCACTATTTTCAACGAGGATGATGAGGTAGATATGAGTGTCGATAAAGAGTGATTGAAAATGTGTTTTCAGCACGAAACAAAAATATAAATCCGGTGCTTTTGTTTTTGCTCCCATTTTTGTTTAAATAAAAGATCTATGACTTTTTCTGTGTGCTCAAAAGGTTATGGATTACCTTGACAAAGGAGATTTGCTCATGTTTTTTACACATTTGTTCACAGATTTTAAGGGAAATGAGCCTTTGAAGAGTATAGAAAAAAAATATTTTATTTCAAAATAGGAGCAAAACCAAAAGTGTTGCGTTTATGTGTTTGTTCAGTGGAAAAGTAACGCCCTGTGGTGTAATAACATGTGGTAACCTGACTTTGGCTGCAGGCGGCTCTCCTTCGGCGGTGGTTTGATCACGTTCAAGAAACCAAGCCAAACATCTTTGTGACCTACAATGGAGACTTCTTTGACTGGTGAGGTGTTATTTAGCTGTTTCTGTAACATTTTTCATATACTATGATGTTTCTCTCTTACCTCCCTCACTTTGTTCCCACTCCTTCAAGGCCATTTGTTGAGACCCGGGCTGCCCTCCATGGACTGACTATGTACAGGGAGATCGGTTTCCAGAAAGATAACCAGGGAGAGTACAAGTCCAGCCAAGCCATCCACATGGACTGCTTAAGGTTTGCATCCCTCTTACACAGTTCGAATGATATCAGGGATCCACTCCAGACAAATTGATGCTAACCTTCCAACCTGCTTCTGTGTCAGGTGGGTAAAGAGAGACAGCTACCTGCCGGTGGGAAGTCACAATCTAAAGGCAGCAGCGAAGGCTAAATTAGGCTACGACCCAGTGGAGCTGGACCCGGAGGAGATGTGCCGCATGGCAACCGAGGAACCACAAGTACAGAAATGGACTTCAGTTTTCAGTTCACTTCAGTTGTTTTGAAAGTTGCAATATTGTTGACTTTTTCCTTTTCTCTACTTTTCTGTTAGACTTTAGCCACTTACTCTGTGTCGGATGCCGTGGCCACCTATTACCTGTACATGAAATATGTTCACCCCTTCATCTTCGCTCTGTGCACCATCATACCAATGGAGCCTGATGAGGTTTGTCTCTTGTCTTGTAAAAAAAAAAAGAAGAAAATCTCAAAATATAATGGTAATTTTGAAGTAATTCATACTTTTCTTCCAGGTGCTGCGTAAAGGTTCTGGCACTCTGTGTGAAGCTCTGCTCATGGTGCAGGCCTTCCACGCAAACATCGTCTTCCCCAACAAGCAGGAGCAGGTCTTCAACAAGCTGACGGACGACGGACACGTCATGGATTCTGAGACCTACGTGGGCGGCCACGTGGAGGCGCTGGAGTCGGGAGTGTTCCGCAGTGACATCCCCTGCCGTTTCAAGATGGTACGTCTCGGCTCAACCGTTCTTTCCTTTACCGCTTTCTGTATTTTTTAACGTGACGGTTTGGTCTGGTGTGTTGACAGAACCCAGCTGCGTTTGACTTCCTGCTGCAAAGAGTTGAGAAGACGATGCGCCATGCCATTGAGGAAGAGGAGAAAATCCCTTTGGAGCAAGTCACCAACTTTAATGAGGTATGTAGACGTTTTCCTCTGTGTTTCTGTAATTTTGTGCTATTAATTTGAAAAATGTAAGTAAAATGTGTTTTTTTTTTTTCTTTCACAGGTTTGTGAGGAGATCAAAAACAAGCTGACTTCCCTGAAGGAGGTCCCAAACAGGATAGAATGCCCCCTCATCTACCATCTGGACGTCGGGGCAATGTACCCCAATATCATCCTCACCAACCGCCTGCAGGTAAAATAAATATGCAAAGAATGCATAGAAATATATACGTATGGGAAATACATGGAATTCAATGCTTTGTTTTCTTCTGACAGCCATCCGCAGTGGTTGATGAGGCCACTTGTGCTGCCTGTGACTTTAACAAGCCTGGTGCCACCTGCCAGAGGAGGATGGCCTGGCAATGGAGAGGCGAAATCAGTAGGTTATGGTAACAACAAAGAACTAATAGAGAAGAAGACTCAACACCCGCGAACATTGCTTCTACAGTGTTCATGTGGGTTTGAATACAGGAAGGGAAATTCACACTTTTCCCCTCCGTCTGTAGTGCCTGCCAGCCGCAGTGAGTTCCACCGCATCCAGCAGCAACTTGAGTCCGAGAAGTTCCCGCCGTTTTTCCCCAACGGCCCACCTCGGGCCTTCCACAATCTCAACAGGGAGGAGCAGGCCAAGCATGAGAAGAAACGTCTGGCAGGTACTTTGGGTTATAGAGAACAGATTATAAGCATACCCAATATAGATTTTACAATAATGTGATGACAAAACGAAACATAAACACATAAACAGCCAAAAGAGATTAAACAAAGCAAGACAAACGATCAAAGGGGGCAAAAGCAAACTGAGGAATACGTCATGATGGGTAGAAGGGACCAAAAGGAGAGGAACAGCAAAAAAGAAAAGTGTGGTGTGCCTGATCGGGAGTGAGGGGTGTTAAACGAGGTTATACGAATTAGAAATGACTGTGTAGTTTGACCTGTCTTGTCTTTCTGTCAGACTACTGTAAGAGGGCCTATAAGAAGATCCACGTCACTCGGCGGGAGGAGCGAGTCACCACTATCTGTCAGAGAGAAAACTCCTTCTACGTCGACACAGTGAGAGCTTTCAGAGATCGCCGCTATGAATTCAAAGGACTCCACAAGGTATGATTTTGTATTTACAGCAATTTAAAAGACAATCTTCCCCATCTTGTACGCTAATTTCAATTCATTACACATATTTTAATGCTATCTTCCTTCAAGGTGTGGAAGAAGAAACTGTCAGCAGCTCAGGACAGCGGAGACGCTGCTGAGATGAAGCGCTGCAAAAACATGGAGATCCTGTACGATTCTCTTCAGCTGGCTCACAAATGTATCCTCAACTCTTTCTACGGCTACGTCATGAGGAAAGGGTATGGGCCAGTTTTCATCATTTAAATCATCAGATATCCTCTTACATGCACTTTTAAGGCTTTAAGCGTTTGCTGCTGCTGAAAACGACTGTGCTGCCTTTGTGTTTCCATCAGGGCGCGCTGGTACTCCATGGAGATGGCTGGCATTGTGTGTTACACTGGAGCCAACATCATCACTCGGGCCCGGGAGCTCATCGAACAAATAGGGTGAGTGTCATATCATAATAAGATATCTCAAAGCAGAAATGACCTCTTTGGTTGTTGCAAGGTCAGCACCAACTCCAAAAAGACTGCACTGTAAGGGATTCACCACCTTATTAAACAACGTTTCATCTGCAGATTTTTGTCAAAACGTGGGCCTGTATCCAGCTCCTGCAGTATTGTTTTTGTCCTAATTTGTTCCTCCTGCACCATATATTTTAGTAGCAGTTTTCTTACCACTCACCTCGTCTGTCGCTTCTGCTTCTCTGCGACACAGGAGGCCCCTCGAGTTGGACACGGATGGTATCTGGTGTGTCCTACCGAACACCTTCCCTGAGAACTTTGTGGTGAAAACCAGCAACGAGAAGAAGCCCAAGGTGACCATCTCTTACCCCGGAGCCATGTTGAACATCTTGGTGAAGGAGGGATTCACAAACGATCAGTACCACGAGCTGGTCGACCCAGCCACCCTAAATTACAACATCAGGTCGGAGAACAGCATCTTCTTCGAGGTGGACGGGCCGTACCTGGCCATGATCCTGCCGGCCTCAAAGGAGGAAGGGAAGAAGCTGAAGAAAAGGTAAAGCTGGACAGGCTTTTGTTTTTCTGTGATTAATTGTATTTTTTTTAACCAACAATAAGTCATGATTTGTTTATGGTTTAAAACATCTCTGTACATTTTAGGTATGCTGTGTTTAATGAGGACGGCTCTCTGGCTGAGCTGAAGGGCTTTGAAATAAAGAGAAGAGGAGAGCTCCAGCTCATTAAGATTTTTCAGTCGTCTGTGTTTGAGGCTTTCCTCAAAGGTACAACTCTGGAGGAGGTGTACTCGTCGGTGGCCAAAGTGGCTGACTACTGGCTGGACGTTCTGTACAGCAAGGTAAAAAAAAATATATACATACATACATACATTCAGACATGTTTGTAAGCAAATAAAGCATCATATGAAGAGAAAGCATTATCATCTTCACACAAAACGGATTGATTAATTTCCTTGTTTTCCAGGCTGCCAACATGCCAGATCAGGAGCTGTTTGAACTGATTTCAGAGAATCGTTCCATGTCCAGAAAGCTGGAGGACTACGGAGAGCAGAAGTCCACGTCCATCAGCACAGCTAAGAGACTGGCTGAGTTCCTGGGAGACCAAATGGTGAAAGATGCGGGTCTGAGCTGTCGCTACGTCATCTCCCGGAAACCAGAGGGTTCGCCTGTCACAGAGAGGTGAGACAACAGCCCTGAAAATAAACCTTTATTACTCAATTACAGGAGCTATGTAGCTCCATCTCTTCCATATCCAGCTACTCTGTACACACCGCCATGAAACGAGATGTCATAGATTCTCTGATGTTGACAGGATCAAATAAAATCATGTCAGAGTTGCTGTCCCAATGTTAAATGTTTGTGGGGAGCGAGCACTTTGTAATATTAGCAGAAATAAAAGCTTTGACACTGATTGATTTTGTCTCTATCCATCAGAGCAATTCCTCTGGCCATCTTCCAGGCAGAGCCCAGCGTGAAGAAACATTTCCTTCGTAAGTGGTTGAAGACGCCCAGCCTGTATGATTTGGACATCCGCTCTGTGAGTTTTTAAAAACGTTTTACACACAATCTTTTGGTTTTCCCTCCAGGGTTTGTCTGGTTACCTGTAGTTGTGTATGTAGGGTGTTTTTATATGCACATATATATATACTTCTGTTTATATGTGTACATGTATGTGTATATGCAGATGAATATGAACTACATTATATTTTACTTTTATTCTATTTACGTATTTGTTTGTTCTCGTTTTCTTTTGTATCACTGGATGTAATAAATACAAAAATAACAATAATAGTTGCATAATTAAGGTTGGATATTTACTAACTATTACAAAAGGCTTTTGTTTTCTATGTGAATTTGCTCTGACATTCAAATTTCCATTGTTGTGCCCTTTCAGATTCTTGACTGGAGTTATTACATAGAGAGGTTGGGGAGTGCCATCCAGAAAATCATCACCATCCCCGCAGCTCTTCAACAGGTACAAATGAAACACACGTCATTGGTTATTCTATCTGAGGCTGATGTACGGATACAGTTTTAAGTGTACCATCGTCATCATCATCAGGTAAAGAACCCGGTACCCAGAGTGAGGCACCCTGACTGGCTACACAAGAAACTCCTGGAGAAAAACGATATCTACAAGCAAAAGAAAATCAGCGAGCTGTTCACCAGTGAGGGCAAGAGACAGGTTTGTTTACTTCACAGCAACATGTCCTGTCAACGTGTCAATACAGTCTTCTGACCACACCAGTGGATTGTGCATCTTCACCGCTTTAGTCAGATTTCATCTCCTTAACCACTAGCTACCCTGCCGCCTCCTTCATGTGCATTTTACGGTCTCGTCTGAATGCGTCGTCTCTCTCAGGTGGCCCATCAGCCTCTCGAAGCGGGCCAAGCTGCAGACATAGAGGACTTTGGGAGGCCGGCCAAACCTCTGATGCCAGCCATCCCCATCAGCACCAAGCGGAAGCGGGTTTCTCAGGGAGAGGGCAGCCAGGTGGAGTCTCAGGATGTCGAGCTCACTCAGTCCTGGAGAGAGATCCTGGGAGCCCCCCCACCTATGGGAAAGACACGGGTAAGCCAACGAGCTTTGAGACTATTTGTCCCCGTATTACTAAACGTATATTACAGAATTTGAAAAGACGACTGTGTCTGTATACAGGAGGAGCGTCTCGTGTGGCTGCGTTACCATAAGAAGAAGTGGGAGCTGCAGCTGAGACAGAGGAAGGAGAGGAAGAAGAGGCGGAGGCTGCTGGATGGCGAAGCTCAACCTGCAGGGGGAGGTGTGATCAGAGACGGCCCCACCACCGGCCTGGGAAGCTTTCTCCGCCGGACAGCACGCAGCATCCTGGACATGCCGTGGCAAATTGTTCAGGTGGGGCAAAGCTACGGCATTTTTTTCCTCAAGTCGGTTTGACAAAATAACAAAATCCAAAGGAAAATCTTCTCACGTGATGTCCTCTTCCTCCTCAGATTGCAGAGACCAGTCACCCCGGTCTGTACAAGTTGTGGGCTGTGATTGGACACGACCTCCACTGCATGAAGCTCAACATCCCTCGTGTCTTCTACGTCAATCAGAAAGTCCCAAAACAGGAGGAGGGCGCTACATACAAAAAGGCATGCCATAAGAAAATGCAGTTTAAAAAAATGCATTGCAGTTATTATAAACGTGTCATAAAAATTTCTTTTTTTCGCTTCAGGTGAACCGCATGCTGCCTCGCTCCAACATAGTGTACTACCTTTATGAGTACTGTGTACCAGAGGACATGTACCTGGAGAACATCAATGAGATCAACGCTGACCTGTCTGCCCCAGACATTGAAGGAGTCTATGAAACACAGGTATCACCTGTTTTCATAACAGCACTTATGATGATCTTTGTGTCCCATTTGTTGGCTTAACTGCATGCAATGATCTCTTTCAGGTCCCGTTGCTGTTTCGTGCTCTAGTGCAGCTCGGATGTGTGTGTATGGTCAATAAACATGTTGTCAGGGATCAAGCAGGCAGGGAGGCGGACACTTTTGACCTGGAGCATCTGGAGATGAGGTCTCTGGCCCAGTTCAGCTACCTGGAACCTGGTAAGACCCGTCTCACACACCAGTCACCTGGAATTGATGTCATAATGACATTCCAGGGAGCTTTATATATATATTTGGCCTGATATCCAACTCATTACTTTGTTATCTGTAACAGGGAGTGTTCGCCACATGTTCCTGTATCATCACAGTCAGGGTCACAAGGCTCTGTTTGGCCTGTTTATCCCCTCTCAGCGCAAAGCCAGCATCTTTGTCCTGGACACAGTAAGAACAACACATTTCTTAATTTCTTCCACTCTCATCATTTTTTATGTTTACTTTCATATTTTCTCGGGTGAGATTCCTTCAGCGCCAACAAAAGCACGGCAGCTACATTGAAAGCCTAATAGTAAAGTGCACTTTCCCGAAGTAGAAATATTGCTGATATCAAAACTGATGCATTCCTTCCCAGCTGGCAGAGAACAATCCTTAATATCTGTCTTTATTTTATCTCCTCAGGTCAGAAGCAACCAGATGCCCAACCTGACAAACCTCTACACAGCTGAACGCACTGCTCTCCTGGAGAAAACAAGCGAGGAGCTGCTGCCTCCAGAGAAACACAACTTCGAGGTCCGAGCTGAAAACGATGCAAAGGCTATTAACCGCGCGCTGCAACGCATACTGCTAAACTACAAGGTAAAACACACTGGAGCTAGTTAACTTAATTACATGCGTGTGGATAATTTCTTGATGTGTAACCAAGTGTTTGTTGCTGTGTGCAGGAGGAGCGCCGCGGGCCCACCCTCATCGCTGTGCAGTCAAACTGGGATCTGCGGCGGTTGGCAGCAGGGATGCCGGTGCTCGAGGAGTTTCCAGTGGTTCCGGTACACGTGGTTGATGAGATCAGCTATAACGTGCTCGACTGGCAACGCCAAGGTGCCCGACGCATGATCCGCCACTACCTCAACCTGGACAGCTGCCTGTCGCAGGCGTTTGACATGGCCAGGTACGAGCTACACGCCGCTAGCTCTGTGCTTTTCATATTCTCCACCGTCTGTTTTCAGTTGACAACATTCAGATTTTGTTTTCAGAAACATTTGAACTTTTGAAAACTTAACGAATGAATTTCTCTGGCTTTCAGGTATTACCATTTACCAGTGGGGAACTTGCCTCAGGATGTGTCCATCTTCGGCTCAGACTTGTTCCTGGCAAGACATCTACGGAAACACAACCACCTGCTGTGGCTTTCGCCCACAGCCAGGCCCGACCTCGGAGGAAAGGAAGCCGATGACAGCCGCCTGGTCATGGAAAGTGATGACAGGTGCTCCGTGGAGATCAATGCTCAAGGATGCTATTCCACAGGTACTCTCTCACACCAGGAACACAGTTCATCAAAAAACAAGCAGAAGATCATCAGCAACATCATTCCTTGAAGCTTCTTCCTCTGTATTAACAGACAATCCTGTTTCTGTTATTTCAGTGTGTGTGGAGTTGGACCTGCAGAGCCTGGCGGTGAACACCATCCTCCAGTCACAGCATGTCAATGACATGGAGGGCGGAGCTAGCCTGGGTGTCAGTTTTGATGTGATCCAGCAGGCCTCGTTGGAGGACATGATGTCAGGGAACCAGGGAGCCACCGCCCTCGCTAGCTATGATGAGACTGCTCTCTGCTCCAACACCTTCAGGTGTGTAAACACCTGTAGTATTTAAACCTGCATGTGTAATGTTTAACAATGCAGGTGTGGCAAGGAAGCACATTGTGTTTTATTAGTCTTTGTTGTTTAACTCACCTCAGCACCTTTCTTTGTGTCGTATGAGCAGGATCTTGAAGAGCATGGTGGTTGGATGGGTCAGAGAGATCACCCAGTACCACAACGTGTATGCAGACAACCAGGTGATGCACTTCTACCGCTGGCTGCGCTCCCCCAGCTCTCTGCTCTACGACCCCGCACTGCACCGCACCCTGCACAACATGATGAAGAAGGTCTTTCTACAGTGAGTACATCTATTGTATCATTCAGTCTCATATCTAGTCCTTAAAGGTTTGTTTTGAAATAATGGTAAAGCATTTGTGTCAGGCACCTTAATTGGATTAAATGTGTGATCCCTGTTTGGAAGACGGTGTGAACTGTGGTTGTCATCATGATGTTTTTATAGTTATTATCTCACATTGATATAGCTCCACCTTTTTGGATATGCATAACGACAACGGTTCTTTTATTTCTCTTTCAGGTTGGTTTCAGAGTTCAAACGTCTCGGCTCCACGGTGGTTTATGGAAACTTCAACAGGATCATGTTGTGCACTAAAAAACGCCGAATAGATGATGCCATTGGCTATGTGGAATACATCACCAACAGGTCAGACATTTACCCTCTGCAGGTCTGGAGAGAGTCTGTGTTTATATCTTTGCAATGGAAAGGAATCACTAGTTTTATGCAATTTAATATTATTTTAAAATGACTTAAATTGATAATACGCAATACAAAATGATGGATAAATATATTTTTATGTACCTGTATTTAGAAGGTAGTATTTGTATTGATTTGTCTTCAGCAGTTTGAAGCCAGAACACTAAAATCCAATAAAAAAACATAATTTCCCATCAGAACAGTTAGTTGAGGACAGAGGTGACACTGCGGTCTCCATCATGGGAAGTGAATCCCAGAGGGCAAACTTAAAAGAGGAGAACTGCCCATTACACTAATGGAGGGAAAAGGTTAATATTGAATTTCAGCCAATATATAAAAAATGAATCAATATTGTCATTTTGCGGTGGTTTACACCAAATGTTTTCAGGCCTTCCATTCAGCATTACAGCAGCTTATCTTTTTCTGTGGCAAACAATAATGCTTTTAACTTTTTGGTCAATGTTTCTCAACATCTTCCTGTGGTTACATGTCTTCTGAATGTACTATAGTCAGCCTAAAAAAGTCCCCTCCCTGACTGTTTCTCCTCTAGCATACACTCCAGAGAAATCTTCCACTCTTTGTCCATCTCCTTCTCCCGATGCTGGGAGTTCTTGCTGTGGATGGATCCGGCCAACTACGGCGGTGTGAAGGGCAAACTGCCCTCCAGCATCATGTACGGAGAGGTAATTCAAACTGCAGCAACATGCACGGTAATATATTTGCTTTGATTAAAGTAGCACAGAACTCATGCCTCCTCTGTGGGCCCTTTTTAGGGAGGAGCCAACCAGAAGAAAAAGAACCAGGTGGAGGGAGAAGAGGAGGGCAGTGAGGATGAAGATGAGGGTGAAGCAGATGTTGAGGAAGATGATGGAGAGACAGATGATGTGGAGGAGCTGATTGAGAGCAACTGGAACATCATGCAGTATCTGCCTCAAACTGCCTCCTGCCAGAAATACTTCCTCATGATTATCTCTGGTATAAAAAAAAATCGGTTCTTCATTTGCTTGCTTGATTTCTTTTTCTACCAATTCTTACACCAAATGTTCCATGCCAGCCTACATTGCAGCAGTCTACCACAGCATGAAAGAGGAGCTGAGACGTAACGCTCCTGGAGCTACACCAGTTAAAAGACGTGGAGGCAGCCAGGCTACCCAGCAGGCCGTGGGGGATTTGAGTGCTCTTCCTGGTAAGATGCTGCCTTAGTTATTAAAGAGTTGTGTTTCTTAGAAACTTCATATTACACTCATCTGAGTCACTTCAGACTAGTATCTGTTACACTTAAACCAATGACCTGTTTAATTGTGTTTAGATGGATCTCCTCTCAGGTGTCATGTTTTTTTTTTTTTACTTTTCCCCACAGGAATGATCTCTTTCTCCCAGGAATACGTGTCCAGCGAGCTGACGCAGAATTTTTTCACCATTACTCAAAAAATCCAGAAGAAGGTAACGGGTACCAGGAGTGTCACCCAGCCCTCAGAGATGTTCCCCGTCCTGCCCGGATCCCACCTGCCGCTCAACAACCCAGCACTGGAGTTTATCAAATATGTCTGCCAGGTATTTAACTAAGTACACCAACTTCTAAGATCTTTCCACATGTTGCATGTAGTCATGATCTTCCTCTCACCGCGTGGCATTTCCATCTTTTGTCCGTCCAGGTCCTTTCACTGGATGCCAACATAGTGAACCAAGTGAACAAGCTGAAGAGAGACCTCCTGCGTCTCGTGGACGTCGGGGAGTTTTCAGGGGACGCCCAGTTCTGTGACCCCTGTAGCTCCTACATCCTGCCAGAGGTCATCTGCCACCAGTGCAACTTCTGTCGTGACCTCGACCTCTGCAAGGACCCGTCTGTGACACAAGTGAGAGAGGTTTACTGATAGACTGGCATAATATTTAACACTGTTTCGGTCATTATGGTAAACTGTGTTTTCCCCTCTCCTCAGGATGGATCGGTTTTGCCTCAGTGGTTCTGCTCCAACTGCCAGGCGCAGTATGAGACGGAGTCTATTGAGATGGCTCTGGTGGAAGCTCTGCAGAAGAAACTGATGAGCTACACCCTGCAGGACCTGGTGAGTAGAAAAAGCTGATTTTTATACTGAAGTTATACTGAGTTTCCTCCCTGCTAATTAACACCTCTGTGATTTTAGGTGTGTACGAAATGTAAAGGAGTGAAGGAAGCAAACATGCCTCTGTACTGCAGATGTGCCGGAGACTTTGACCTCACTTTCCCAGCCAAGGTTCCTACTCTCAAACACGTTACCTCATTCAATTGAGTCATAAAAGCATGCAAATAGTCGTATTTCGACATTGTTCTCACAGCACTTTCCCCTTCTTCCAATTTAAAGAGCTTCTCGGAGCAGATCACAGTGTTTCGGAACATAGCGTCGCACTACAACATGAGCTTCCTGGAGGAGACCATCGAATGGTTGCTTGTTATGAGCCCACATCTCAGCCAGAAGGCTCACTGACAGAGATCCAACCCTCCCTCGTCTGCACGTGCGGCAACTACTTCTCAATCTGGGGAACGATTCTGAAACTTCTGTGCACCTGGAGATCCGCCTTGAGGACGTCTGTTTCTATGGTGCACGATGGTGTAATCAGGACACTGGTGAGGCTGGGTGGAGAAGTAAGGCGACTGTAGATATGTTTGAAGAGTTAGATTGCGTCATAATAAAATAATGTATGTTTTGTGAATTCCATTTTTTGTTAATAAATATTTTTTAAGTGCTGTAACTGTGAATGTTTTCCCTGCTCCGTTATTCAGTGCTGTAAAGATGGACTGTGGTTCTGCCTCAAAGGAAAAACATCCTGAGAGCCATCTTCCCCGGGGGGCTTCATTAATCCACAGTCACACATCAGCCGAGCTTCCTCCTCACTTGGCTGCTAATGTGTCTGACTTCCTCACCCCCCATTTATTATGTCAACTTGTGAAACACAGACAAGACGAATCTGATGCTGCTTTATTGCATTATAGATGGCAACTGTGAAAATCATTTTGGTTCTCTGTTCCTTTTTTTTAAGGAATTATTGAGCAAATCTGAAGTCTTTATCTGATAGTCTTAACCGTTTCAGTCATGCTGGGTAATTTTCACACAGCTGTGAATTAAGATTGTACGGGTCCTTAAGGTGATTACTGTGAGCTCGCCTGGATCATGATCTTAACCAGTTCACCTCCATCACTTTAACCTCATTGTCCCACGGAGGACTCACTTCGCCTGCTGATGGATGCTTTGCGAGACGAGTAATCGCATTTCAGACTCTCATCCCAGACACAAGTAGGTTGGCTGAGAGCTTCTGACGCGTGCTTTACATGTAGGTTGACGGGTAAAGGAGCACTAAGAGGGCATGTGACGAGGTTTTCAGTAGATAATAAAATATGTTTGATCCGACAGCAGATACTGAGCACTGGAGTGGATGACCTTGCTACTCTAAAGATGTAACATGATTTTGCAGCTAAACATGACTTCCACACTGACATGTGACTGTCCGTTGTGGCAGATATTGATCCATTTGAGTTTAGTCTTAAGTAATTTCTCACCACCCACATTTGCATTGCTCTCTGGCGTCCAGATGGATTCACACTTCCCCACAATCTTGTTAGAAACCATTTTATGGGAAATGTCAGTGTTATTTGATTACAGCTCATTGCTCTCCGCTCTCCTGCTGTTTCCTCCGGTTAGCTACCGTTATGCTGAACACATCAGACTGAAAGACAAAGGAAGTCTGAATACTTTGGTTCTTTAAAAGTGGTGTGCTGTTTTAAGTAATAACGCAGATTTACAAGAGCAGAGGTGAAAATGTAATGATATACTGTAAGATTCAGTCAGAACTTGAGTTGAAAGAAGACATTTATTGCACTTAATGTCAACAACATTGATAGAAATGGGCAGTTTGTACTGTTTCTCGTTACTCATCTATTTTTTTTCTCATTACTCATCTATTTTTTTTTAAGAATTTGTTTAGTTTCTTTTCATACTTAGGAAATAAACACATTTTCTAAGCAATGTTACTACAAGTCAAGTAAAAGAGAAACGATTGCATTGTCACACGTTGGGGCCATCGAGGTTTGAGGTGATATATATATATATATCCACTGCACTTTGAGACGACCAGCTGTCTTTCAGATGATGCCTCCTCTGTCGCTGGTTCTCTGTAGGTTTATTTCCACTAACAACAGCAATGTGCCGCTGGCAGCCCAGAGCTGAGCTGCTGCAGGACGCCTGACGAACCGCTCAGAGTTGCTCACAGTCGGCTGATGGAGGAGTGTCCACACTCTTGGCCAGCGAGGACTGAGGCAACTGGGATGACATTACAGCGGCACGCCGTCTGACAGGTCTGAATGGGTTGAGCCGTATCTGTTGATGTAGCTGAGCTCTGTGGGTTTGGGCTGCTTGATGATCTGCAGAGGACAGAAATCCTTTACTTAGTGAGTCGTGCACGGTAGCTAAATGGAATTCCACAATCAGTCATTTAATGATTTATTCCTAAGACATTTACAGCACTCAGAACATGGATAATTTTTCTTGAGAATGCCAGTGTTTCTGCATCCACAAATGTAGAATTTCCAGTAAAAACTCAGCTATTTAAGATGCTGTTTTACACACAAACAAAAAGTGTTTACTCGTAACTACCATGCAATTAATAAACACTTATTTTAATGTGTTCAGGTTGGGAAAAAAATGATGCTCACCTCATCAAATTTTCTGTCACTATAGACTTCATTTTTGTCAATAAAAGTCAGCATGATCCAGTCACAGATAATGGTACACTAGAGGGGGAGGCAGGAAAAGAAAAGGAAAATCAGTTTGTGGTGCCGAGAGCGCCTGTTTTCACTTTAAATTCTCAAGATAAGTAATTCATGAAGTAATGACTCACAATCCCAACTGAAGTCATAGCAGTCACCGTGCTGATGATGGTCGGGATGGGACTGAATTTACCGGCCTGGAAAAAGAAATACAAATAACACATTACATGACAGCCGCAGTAAGCTGCAAACAAAGGTGTAGTAATGATGGAGAATCCACTCACCTGTCCGTGAACTATGACATCCAGACGGATGCCGTAGGCCTTGATGAGCGTCCGAGACTCTACCCCACCCGTAGTGTAATATTTGGCAAACCTTACACAGAAATTACAAGGATTCAAACTGGGAAACGTGAACGAAAGCAGTTTAAGATGCTGAACAAAACCGTCAGTGTTGGGTGTTGGAGCACACCTGTAATAGTAGCCAGAGCTGGCCTGATTCTTTCGGAGATCGAGACGACGGAAGGAATAGGTAGGTTTACAGTGTGAAGGATCCAGGTCCAGGTTACACTTCCAGTTGATGAAAACGCCTATCACTCCTCCCTGAGCAAAGACAGCAATGCTACACCATCACAAAGTTCCCTTAACTATCATAGACACGGTATGTGTTGCTCAAAATAAGATCTATATGGGTATAAGTAGCCATGTTCTACTCACAGTCTTGCAGAGCTCACTGAATTCCTCCCTGGCTTGCTGTGCGATGTAGCCCAGACGGAAGTTTGGACAGTAGGGCTCTTTCTCCTCGTTATAATGACACTTATTGAGGTACTTCTGCATGTTACGTTTGTTTGAAGCATCTTTGATATTTCCCCTGCCGAAGACAAGAACAGGAGTTCTTCTTCTTCTTCTCTCTCTCTTTCTCTGTGTCTGTGTGTGTGCGTGTGTGTGTGTGTGTGCGTGTGTGTGTGTGCGTGTGTGTGTTTACCTCAGCACTTTAAATCTGGGGAAGTGGATAGAGTTTCTGATGAAGACTGTGAAATTGATGGCCTCCACTAATGCTGGTTCGCTGTTGAAGACAAATCATCAGTGTGATCTTATTTCTTCCACCGCCGGTTTGTGGCTACAGTTAAATATTCAGTAGCAGCCAGTGACCACATACTCCACATGATCCATAGCAATTTAACTTTCATGGAAACATCCACCATTTGTCCCCAAATGCCCTTGTTGGAGCTTTTTCCCTGTTGTTACTCTTGTAGATTATAAGTGCACACTAACATTGGTTATTGATCTTAACTGATGGGACAATCAAACTATTTAGACAGATAGGCTATACTTCTATGGACCCAGTTCCTTTGTTACTCCACAACCAATAATTAATTATTTCACCATCCTTGGTCTGACCGTCCATTAATGAGTGCTTGGTCCGTTAAAACAAAGCTTTGTCTGCTTGTGACTTCTTTCCTTTTCGTTTGAGTTATCCAAACCTGCTTTGAACTTGCAAACATAAGGAAGATTATCTATCATCTACTTTACCGTACGACAGCGTACTCCTCAATAGGACACCAGGTTTTGATCTCACAGGTTTTGAAGGTGTAGTTGTAGTACTGAACACATCTGCCGGTCCGTCTGCCTGTAAGAAAGTGTTTAAAACAGATGCAAACGGTGACAAATTCAGACCAACAAAGCTTCAAGAAAGTTTGTGGAAAACAAAAACAGTACCGTGGCCATCAAAGTCAATCTCTCCCTGGACACAGTCCGAGTCTCTCGTACAGTTGGCTTTGGCAACGTTGAAATGCTGAAGGGAAATAACACAGATTGCAGCTTTGTTTGTTCTTGCATACTAGTAGATTTTATGGTTGAGAAAGCTTCTGTTGACTCACCTCAGCACAGTTTCCTTGCCTCTGATCATAGGTGACTTCTCGTCTCAATATTGCACTAATCACATCACCGCCCTGTGAGGAAAAAACAAAACAAAAATACTGTTAGTCAGTGTGGTTTACTCTGGTGCAGCATTTGTTCTGGACTCACCTCTGAGGGTCGAGCGTACTCAACAGTGTCCAAGACAGTATCGCCATGAACTGCGTTGCCTTTCATTAGGGTGTAAACTGAGCTCTCTGGACGAGTTTCACTCTCTTGGTAGGCTTTCTGACTGATGAAGACATACCTTCAGGATGATAGAACCGAAAGGTGCAATATCACATTTCTGTCATGACGTCAATTTACACAGGAGGTAATCAGATTACCCTGGATTACTTCAGCCCTCTTTGCTGACGAAAAAAAGATGTCGCACTTCAATCACAAAGCTAAGATTTGAAACGATAAAATGAATTATAATATCTTCTGGAAATTAAAGTCTATGAAAGCTGACCTCCTTAAATTAAATTTGTACTAATGGACAGAGAGACTCCACAGCGACTTACATTTTCTAACCCAACAGTGTCTAATTCATTTATGCTTTTTTTCTTTCCAGTTAATTGCAAATGAGAAGAGAATTTAAAGCCGCAGTGCTTTTTTTCCATATAGACTTTAAACTCAGAAGCATTACTGATGAAAAATACAATTCTATACTTTACTCCTAAAAGAAACATTAAAAATGAACACAGTAGGCTACATCTGATAACAAATATGTAGAAAAATGAACAAAGTGTAACAAAGCCTTAGCACATACAGAGCAGGCAAATACATGATAGACAATCCGCATACAGCTTACCAGATGAAATAGGTGATCACAAGAAACTGAACGCATCTATAAATCACTCCAAGAGTTCTGTTTTTAACCACCATCACCTTTGGTGTCTCATAGTCCCAGAAACCAAGAAAATACTCCTTTATGAAGACATGTAGCCCCATGACGAACTTGTGGAATATTTCACACATAGTCTGAGATGTGAAGTCTAACTTCCCTATGATTCTGTCTCTCTGTGTCCAACTCTTTATTTCTCTCACTATCTTCGTTCCTCAATCTTCTCCTGCTCAGCTCGTCTGCATCTCTCTCCAGCATCCTTGGCACCAACAGAGAGGAAGAGGAGAAGAGGGTGGGGTTCAGCTGTGGTTGAATCATGCATTTTATTACGCAGTTTATCCCTATGATTGTGCATTTATACAATTTCTTAGGTCATCAAACTTAAAATCTGAATTACAGTTCTGCAAATTAATTAATTGTAGAAATGATAAAAATTTGCCCATGTTCTAAAATGTAAATTTAAATGTTGTATTTAAATGTTCTTGTCTGTGTTGTTTTGAAATTGTGTTTAAACATTTTTAACACAATAAAATGTTATTTTTTAGGCATCAATGATCAACTAAAAATAACAGTGCATGATGTTGAAACATATGGACAATCAACTTCAACGAGATATATTAGAACGGACGTGCGTGCATACTGTACTGATTTGAATTGCAAAAGCAAGCAGCTTTAACAAACAACACACAAAAATCAGGCGCACAGGCGGACAACCCCTCATCGGGGTCCTCCCATACCTCCTCCGCGCATGTCAAACAACACGTGCGTCTTCTGGTAGACGTAGCGAGTGTTGTGTTCGCGTCTCAACCGGGTATTTTGTAGCCGTTTAAATTAACCTGAACCTGTGTGGAGGGTCTGATATAATTTGAAAATGGGAGGCACTCAAAAGAAAAAGGTAAGCGTTGACGTCGGGCTAATGTCAGGCCCAGGCTCGTTAACTCACATAGCAACCTGGCTAACGTTAGCGAGTTAGCTAACGGAGCTAGCCGAAGTTTGTTTTTTCGTGAACCGGTACAGCCTGTTTAGTTCAGATAGGCCTTTCGGGTCAAACCAAACCTGACTATGCATTTAAGTAATATATGACTAGTAAGGATTAAATACTGTCGTCTGTCTTTGTTGTCCAGTATGAGAGGGGCTCTGTCACCAACTACATCACCAGAAACAAAGCTCGCAAGAAGTTACAGCTCAGCCTTCCAGACTTCAGGTAACCTCATTGCGTTGATGGTATTGTAGTTTTGGGCGATGTCGACACAATTACTTTGTAGTTTAATCAAGTGGAAATGTTTGTTTGAGGCGAATTCTGTGCATTACCATCAATCAGTCCTGTTCACTAATTTGCAACTCCACCTGTAATGTTCTCTTACAAGCAGAGATGCAAAGTTTTGTTTTTTTTACGAAGGTATAATCATTAAAGGCAAATCTCAGATGGTTAACACGATTCTTTTCTTGATGATAATCTGAAGATGGGGGTTCCCCCCTATTATATATCAGGTTTCCATATCATGACACCCAACTGGTGTCACAGACCAATCATTTCTGATCCCTCATCAATTTCCAGGCGACTCTGCATCCTTAAAGGCATCTACCCTCACGAACCCAAGCACAAGAAGAAGGTGAACAAGGGATCTACAGCCGCAAGGACCTTCTACCTGCTCAAAGACATACGCTTTCTGCTGCATGAGCCAATCGTTGGCAAGTTCAGAGACTACAAGGTATAGCAGGATTATTTTTCCTTTCACAACATTGTATGAACATGCTTATAAACAGGAATACCTTTTTTAAAGAATTTTTGATTGAACTGTGTTTAATTCTGGCAGAAACCTCTAGTTCTGAAAAATTAAGCAAAGATGGAAGGGCCTTTAACATGCATTATATATACTGGCCACTAGGGGGCGACTCCTGGTTTCAAAAAGAAGTCCAATAACATGAAAGTCTTTGAGAAAATGACCCTCCGTCTCCGTTTATGGTCTCTATCGCTAATTTCAAGTATTTAATACAGCATGTTTTTGTTTTTTTAAAATTATGCTCCCATTTAGGGTAAAATAGAAGGGTTGTCTGTCGCCTCGTAAATATAATTTGTTCCTTGTTACAGGAACTACGTTTCTCTTGATCGTTTTTCTTCATTTATGTTAAATGTGAACATTGTCTTATTGTCCAAATGTTTTATCTGAACAGGTATTTGTACGCAAACTCAAGAAGGCTTATGGCAAAACAGAATGGTCTGCTGTGGAGAGACTGAAAGAGAACAAGCCGACCTACAAATTGGACCACATCATCAAAGAAAGGTGAGGCAGTGTTATTCTCCACACAACACGAGGGCGATGTTGAGCTTCACTGACCTGTTGTCGTGTCATAGTAGAGTATAAGCAGAACTTACTGCGTAACTACAAGTTGTTTGTAAAAAAAAAAAAAAAAAAAAGAGAGAGAGAGGATGTCTGCATTTTTAAAGAGTTTTTGAAGAATTATGAACTTGTTTTTTTAGGTAATATAAAACATATGTTTCAAGTTGTTTCCTTACTCGTACTGCTTTTTTTTTTTGACAGGTACCCCTCCTTTGTTGATGCGCTCCGTGACATCGACGATTCCCTCTGCATGTGCTTCCTCTTCTCCACGTTCGCCCGAACAGGAAAATGCCACGTTCAGACAATCCAGCTGTGCAGACGTCTCACCGTGGAGTGGATGAACTTTGTGATTGCATCCCGTGCTCTCAGAAAGGTGCCCCTTTACACTTCACAGCAACCATCTGTGTTTGTCTGACATATCGGGATTTAAGTTACGAGTTCATCGACTTTTTGTTTCCTTAATGAACTAAACACTTTTCTTGTTTTTGATAGGTTTTCCTCTCCATCAAGGGAATATATTACCAAGCTGAGGTGATGGGACAGCTCATCACATGGCTGGTGCCATATCAGTTCTCCCATGATGTAAGTTAAAGATTAAATGGTCAATAGTGATTATGCAATGAAGCAGTCATTTTATTATAATAGGATCCCAATGAAGGTTTATATTCTGTCAGCAGTCAGACTCAGATTGAAATGAGTTCACCGACTGCCCAGAGGTCTTTGTGCAAGGGGTAATGCATTACTCTTAAGTGGTTGCACTCCTCTTCATTAATTTCACCACTGAGACTTATTCTGTTTTCCTTTCCTTCAGCACCCAACAGATGTGGACTACAGAGTAATGGCAACCTTCACAGAGATGTACACCACTCTCCTGGGCTTCATCAACTTCAGACTCTACCATTCCATCAACCTGGTCTACCCACCAAAGGTATCCTGTACTCTGAAACAATCACAAGAGCTTTTCTCGATCTCAACGTACATATTATTGTAATGTCTCATTTATTGGGCAGTATAGATACAATGTATAATTGTTATAGTGATAGTGACTTAAAAATAAAAATAAAAGTTCACATTCATCACATTGAGTGAAATGGCTGTGTTAAATTACATTTGTTTGACAGATTTTTAGTAAGACTTACTTGTGACGAAATAGAGTTATAAATGGCTATGTAAAAGGATTTATTTTGTCACCTGTTGGCACACCTGCATTGTGTTAACGTCGGTGCTTCTTTTTCAGTTGGACATTAAAGCAGAGTCGGAGCTGAAGGAAGAGAATGACGAAGACTATGCCATGAATTCAGAAAGCTACCTAGAGGTGAGGCCCTTTATCTTGAACCATTCTACGGGACCCGTTAAACCAATTACTCTTACATCTAGTGGTATCTAATCAAAGAGATGGGTTTATTTTTTTTAAATACCTGTTTCAAATAGATTCATATCGGGACAGAGGCACAAACCTCATTGACAGATCTGTCAAAACCTGATGGCCGTGATGCGATGCTCTGTTCATAAAGACACTGCACCTGGGTTTTTTACTTGGTACAGAAACTGCCACTAGAGGGGGAAACCTTTTGTAGAGATCTGTTTCTCTTAGGGGCGAACTGATTGAGTGAAGGGTGAGAGGCGACTGACGCTGGTAAAGAGGAGGTTCTTTCCTCCCTCTTTTGCTCTTTCTGTATGTGTGTGTGAGCGGTATTATGTGCGAGAGATTTTCAAAGCTTTGAATAGCGACGTAATCGACTCGGTAATCGGTAATGCTCATGTTGATTGGGCGCCGTAGTTTGTTGCCAGATGATTCACATAACGTTGTGACGACGCAGGAGCCAGGTTGAACCATTTTGTGGGACGATGCTGCGAATACTTATTTATTTATTTAATTTAGTTGGTTTGTTTGTTTCTTGACAGACCCATGTGTCAGCAGTAGCCTCATTTAAATGAATGAGCATTGTCTTCATGCAGAGCGAATGTCTGTCTGAATACTTCCTTGTTCTTTCTAATTACATCTCGTGGTTTGATTCTGTTCCTGAGCCAGATGGGACATCAATTCAATCTGATGCAAAGCCGTGTTTGTACCAGAAGTGGAATAGTTACCTCTTACTCTCTTTTAAAAAGTAATAAACAATGACTTATTATTTGGTATCAAAAGTATATTACGTATAAGTATTAAATTCAGTACCTTTAAATCTGGTTGTTCACAGTAATGATGAGTAAGTGTGCATGTAAACAACCAAATTAGGGATTGTTGTACTAAACCTATGATTTTTGGCTGTATAGAAACTGTCAGCTCTGAGTACCAGCCTGTCGCGGGTGGTTTCCACTGCAGAGGATGAGGATGCTGAACTTGACAAGTTTCCTACTGAAGAGGTAAGAA
Organism: Eutrigla gurnardus; assembly: GCF_963514095.1. Lineage (NCBI taxonomy): Eukaryota > Metazoa > Chordata > Actinopteri > Perciformes > Triglidae > Eutrigla > Eutrigla gurnardus. The sequence continues at coordinate 7,826,370 of NC_139936.1, read as the reverse complement.
AACCAATACACACAATATGATTTGCTGTATCGTATCTGTTTTAAATATACTTAGAATAAAACTATCATTCATGTATGTATGTGTATGTATAATATAATCATGATACTAAGAAATGTATGAGAAACGGTTGTTAAACTAATTGGTCTCTGAAGGCAGAGGTGAGGGTACACATGTTTGCCAGATGAGTCAAAGTTATTATAGAGGTGTGAGACTGGGGATTACAGCTTCATGTTTGGTTGCCAAGGTTGAGATGCTTCTCAATTAGAAAGCTTGTTGTGTCATCCTGGTCTGAGGTTCTCATCTAATGGACCTGTTAAACCACAAGATCCCAGAAACTTTCAACAACAGGAGCCTAGTTTCAGTTCACATTTCAAGTTTGCAGTGCAGATCTGCCATAATGGGTTGAACACAAGCCTTTTATAACGACTTAATCAATTAATGATTTCCTTTTAATGTTTTTCTTCAGGAGGACATGGAAACGATGGAGGCCAGGGAAAAGGAACAGAAACAACAGGAAGCTCAGAAAAAGCTTTTTGAGGGGCTTAAGTTGTTCCTCAACAGAGAAGTTCCCAGGGAGTCGCTGGCTTTTCTCATCCGGTGAGTGAGTCCAGCTGCAGTGAAACTCACAAGAACATTTTGACAAGGAGGAATAAAAAAAAACATGTTTATGAATCTCAAACTGATGCCCTTTTTCTGTCTTTTGTGTGTTCCTGCCACCTTCCAGGTGTTTTGGTGGTGAAGTGTCCTGGGACAAGTCTGCTTGCATTGGCAGCACATATGACATGACAGATGAGACCATCACGCATCATATTGTTGACAGACCCAACATCGACAAACAGTACATCAACAGGTAAAGCAACGTTTTTAACTTTCTTTTTTTTTCTTTTTTTTTTATATACATGCATAGAACACCACATATTTTCATACAACCAACTCGATTTACAGTTTATTTCTGAATCCTCAATACAGAATGTCTCTGCTGATTAATTGTGCTCCTCTCTTTTTGTACATTACCATTTCCTCCACAATGGCTCCTTTCAGTCGTCTTTCCGCTCTTTTCTCAAAGCAACCCTGTCTTTCATCGTGTTTGACAGACCGTGTCCCCTTTCTTATCCCGCTCTGCATTTTCAAATGGTCACATTTCCATCAAGTCTGCAAACTCCCTCATACATTGAGCAGAGAGGGAAATCCTCACCATGTATAATTACTGTGATTTAGGTACTACATCCAGCCCCAGTGGGTGTATGATTGCATCAATGCCAAACTCCTCCTGCCTGTGGAGGACTACTTCCTTGGAGTGACTCTGCCCCCCCACCTCTCTCCCTTCGTGGAGGAGAAGGATGGAGACTATGTGCCTCCCGAAAAGCTTAAGATCATGGCTCTACAGCGAGGAGAAAAACCTGGTATGAACTCAGTATTTCTCATGTATTGTTTTACATACTGTGCCTATAAAAAAAAAAAAGTAATTTAAAACAAATATTTTACAACATTGAATCACCGTGGTCATAATTAGGATGTATGTGTATTTAGCCTTTAATTAATGGTCACAACTTGATTAAACACAGGGGATTTTTACAGTTAATTATGCTACTTCTAAAACTAATGGATGAAATGGATCATATTATGTGAATACATGGGATTAATTTAGTAGAAATTTGTTACCAAAGAAAATGTAATTCTACTGATCAGTCAAAAGGAAATATGTATTATATTATGACATTAACTTAAAACAGGGTGCATAATAATTCAGAGACAATGGACACATCACTTATATATTTTACTTCCACCATAGTCCATGAGCCGGAGGAGGAGGAAGAAGAAGAGGAAGATGATGATGATGACGACGACGAAGAAGAGGAAGAAGATGATGAAGAAGAAGAGACAGAAGAGAAGAATTTGAAGAAGATAGAAGAACAAAGATCCCAGGCTAAGGTAAGAGAGCGTTGCTCCCTTTTCCATCTGTTTTTATGAGCTGTTTTTACAAACCCCTAATCAACTCCCCTCTCCTCCTTTTAGTCTCTGCCAGTCAAAGTGACTGCTGGGAAAATGAAGGTAGAAAACCCAGCACGCTTGGAGCAGGAGGAGAAAGCAGAGGAGAAACGTCTGGCCATCATGATGATGAAGAAAAAGGAAAAGTACCTCTACGACAAGATCATGTTTGGAAAGAAGAGAAAAATCAGAGAGGTTCGTTCCATTTTGTTATTGATTGAAACTGAATTCACATGTAGATAATACTGTTTGCCAAGATAACATTCTTACATTCTTAACATAGGATCTTTTATTTTCACCATCAGACATGATCTCTTATCTTATCTCATTGAACAGTTTTCTATAGCTGCATTCTTTAGAGTCCATTCATGCAGAGTGATGACCCCCAGAGTCTAAAACTGCTTCCATTCTTCTCTTACAGGCTAACAAGCTGGCCACCAAGAGGAAGGCCCATGATGATGCTGAAAAATTAAAGAAGAAAAAGACCAGGAAATGACTCATTTGATTATGTATTTGCCAGGTGGGCTTTATGTATTTAAATTCTTGAGGTGATGTGTATTACAGGTCCTAACACCTGTGAGCGCGTTGGAGAGCTGTGAGTGAGTTCCATGCCCCCCGGCATGTGGGTGCATTGACCTCTGCATAAATTCTAGCTGAAATGCAGGATGTGGTGTATTCTACTTGTGTAATTATTCATGTAAAAGTGACTGTTTGCCTTTTATGTTTTGTATGAACCATTCTAAATTACACAAGATATTTCTTCCTTAGTTTTAAAATATGTACTTGAAATGGTCTGTATTTTAAAATAAACATCTGAAGTATCAAGCCTTGTTACTTGTGATCTTACAAATTACCTTTCTTCCACTTGCTAAGCTACACACTGCACTTCTAGGGCATATTAATCACAACCTATGTATGTGTAGTATATAGTAAGTATCCCACAACTGTATATGGACCAGAGATTCCCACAGTGTTGCGATACAGTATGTCCCATAAGACCCAAGAGGCTAGTGTGCAGAGAGAGAGGTCACTGTGCTGCTGTTGCTGTGGGTCGTTTTGAGTGATTTGGACACGTATGGACAGTGGGTGGTGATGACGAAGGAGCATTAGCCCCTCTGCCCTCTTGAGATGCTGCTGGGATGGGGGTGGGGGCAAAGGCCAGGCCAGTTGTGTCCCACTCTCAATCTCCCCATTCAGTGTGTCACTCCCTGCCCCCTCTCACCCTGATCTGCATTCCACGCATGCCCACCCAGTCCGGGTATCAGCCTGGCACTCTGGGAGCACGCAGGCTAAGGCACGCCGCCCCGCTCAACAAAAGAGGCAGTGTCGTGTCCGAGCATGACGAGTGTGATGAGCAGCACGAATCCAGTTGGCCCTCTTGTAATCCAGGCTCACACATACTGTAATGGATGAAACGTTATGACCACATATTGCTGCTCCCTGCCCAGCAGAGCCAAATAGACTTGTCACACATGGTCGAATGTTCATCTCGTTCTCTATTCAAAGGTCTGCTATCCTGTACAAGAGATTGACTTGTATTGACTAAGATAGTAGCATAAGATAGTAAGAGACTACCATATCACAGCTTGCAGGCCATAAACTATTCATAGTGCATACGTTGCATTAAAAGGTAAACTATTATGACTGAAAAATATGTATTTTAAGAATCTACAGTGTTGTTGAGACGATCCAGGCTGTGTAGGTTGCTCAGCTTAAATGTCTAATCTGTGGTACAAAGTTTCATAGCTGTGTACATCCATCCTATAGCATGTATAGACACAGCTTAGTTGATAGGCATTTCAAACAATACAGACAGAGTGGTTTTTCTCAAGTGGTACAATAGGAGCCGTTGTGCTTTTTATGCCATTTTCACCCCACCGATCAGCTTGCAGCTCAGACTTCAGTGCAAACACTCAATAGCCTTCTGTGTGTAGTCACAGAATGGGGACTATACAGCCCCCCCGCCCTTTCTCTTTCTCCCTCCCCTCCTTTTTCTTTTTTTTTTTTTTTACTCTCCCTGACAAGTGCACGTCCCCTGACAGTCACCCTGACGTCACAGATGGATAAATGAGCCTCCCTGCAGCGCTTAATTCAGCAAGATCAGCTTTTTGAACTGAAAGTTGAGGGGGAGGCGGCAGGTGGCCCGAGGCATCAGGTGTTCATGCAGCGAGAAAGAGGAGAAGAGGAGCCGCGGACAGATGAATGAGCTCTGTGCATGTGATAAGGGGAGCACGGGACCGTTCTGCTGGCTCCACAACGGCATGCGTATGTCCAGATCAGACGTAGGAACGGCTGTAGGAGGGAGAGCAACATGTGTTAGTCATCTGGACCTGGATGCAAAGGAAGAGGAAAATGCAGTTGGACTTCCATTAGTTTCACTCTGAATGTATGAGGGTAAGAAATCCTACTCCACTATTTTGTTCAAATCAAGCTTTCTATTATTTGTTTTTTTGCTTTGCAATACTGATGATGGTCTTTATCATTATGTTAGAAAAACAAGATGGCCAAGAAGACTTTACTTTTATCTGTGCTTTAACGCAGAGAAGGAGAACCGTCCAGAAATGTACTCTTAAAACAGTATTACTCACGATATACTGACTTCCTGTTACCAGAACAATGACTAAATCTAAGTTTGATGTGTAACCGTACAACGCTCAGGAGAAAACTGCCTGTAGGAAGTCCTCATGTTAAATACGGGAACGTTTCAAGATAATGGATACAGTTACATATTTATACACTGAGATAACATTGTATTGTGGGGGGGATAGCTTAAGCAAACAATGATCGACTGATATCAAAAATCATTATTTGTCCAAAAGGACAATTGCAGGCGACCTGAAACTAGCCTTGTCCTCGAATATCTCACAACAGAGTGGCTTCTGATGGCCGAGAGAAAGCCTCTATTATAGCTCCATTATGGAGTCCAGACAAAGAGCAGAAATGGCCCTTTTACCTGTTTGGGGAGTAATGTTTATATAAGATTGATGATAAGCTCAGATGTAACTCTACACCACAGGCGTAGAGGTAGGTAAGGTGTAAATAGTGACTCAAGTCAAAATGAATGCTTAAGAAATCTATCTCGGGCCACTACCCCAAACTGGACTAAATCCAAAAAAGAATAATAAATGACACACTGGACTCCAGATAAAGGACATCATACCTTATAAATGTGATTTAGCAACATGATCATGGAGGGAGGAACTGTAGTGAACTTCGGTGACTGTCACTAACAGAAAAAGGAGGGAAAACGCCCCTTAAACCATAGCAGACGATCGGCAACACAGCCAGCTCCAAACACGGACGGATCCACACGAATGGAAAGAAAACAGAAACATGCACATGGGTTTAATTTGAATTCTTTATCTCCCATTTAATTAATCTCAAGCGCACTGAGATTTATCGTGTGACCCTTCAGAGGGGTCTGACCCCAGGTTGGGGGTCTAACTACCAACTGTATATAATTCAAAAATAGCTCCAACTCCAACAGCAACAGCAGTTTAATACAGTAAGCCACAGGGGCCATTTTTACTGCTGAACAAATACTTTTTGCTGGCTTCTTCCACTGGTTTTAGATTGGGTTTAAGATTTGAACTAAACAGAGCTTTAACCAATTATTAATTATGCCTCCTGGCTGTTTCATCAGGTGACGGTGATCAGAGTCCTCTCAAGGCGAGGGCAGCTCAGAATAAGATGTTGCTGAGAGAAATTGGGAGGAAACTCTTACTAAATTCATTCAAGATAGATAAAGATAATGTATATAACCTCCGCAAAGCCTGGTCTGTATTGGGGTCACATTAGTTTATAAGATGTTTAAAATTCCAGGTGGCCAGTGACACTTTGTTAGCTGTGAAGCTGAGTCAGCAGGTGGCTCGTCTTACGGCAGTCAGCAGGGGGGGGAATGAAATATCACTTTCCACGGCGATGCATTATTTATTTTATGGCGCAGCTGAGATACACTGCGTTGGTCATTTCAAGTCACGTATGTCATTTCACCACACAAATTTTAAGTACACGCTGTGTTTAAAATGTTTATGAAGAGGACGGCAAACTTTACTGTACTGTGTAACAGAATACTTAAACCAGCATCTCATTGTTATACCACATTTTGAGTTATCAATCGGATTGCTTTTGCATTTATATGGGTTCATTCTATTTTTTTTCACTCAAATAGAAACAAGAGAACAAAGATTGTAATCTATAGGGTCACTTTATACTTTATATCCCAGTCATCATCTGAATGAATCATTTAAGGTGGTATCATCGTGTCCCCAAAGCTCGCCTAGTAACAGAGATAACATAAGAGGTTTTATCCTGAGAGTAACAAAACAAATGTGGGCAGCCAGCAGGTAGAACATGCATAGGATGATGAAGATGATGTCTTTTTTAAAGGTAATCGTTGATTCTGCTGGACCATGGCTGTCAAGCAACGGAGGCAGTGGAGGTCCATGTGCAAAGGCCTGGTCCTTGGTACCCTCCTGACCAGCTGCATGATCCTGCTTTACTGCCTCTCCACTCCACAGATGCACTTCAGTCTGCCTGAGTAAGACTCATCACCATCTTCACCAATCACTGTTCTTAGTTAAGAAGAGCTGAAACACTTTAACACTAATAATTTAAATGATGTTTTATTATTTTAGCCACATATTCTTTCTCTCTCTTTGTGTAAGTAGGCTACATTGCATCAGCACATTTATCATTCCGTTGTTTTCCTCCCCGTAGGGTCCCAGTGCCTTACTCCTGTGCTCACCGCCCAGCCCAGCTCCACCTCAAACCAATCACAAACAGCTCACAGCAAACCTCTGGCCACACCTGCACTCCCAAAGTGGACGTCATGTTCATGAAGACCCACAAAACCGCCAGCAGCACCTTCCTCAACATCCTCTTTCGCTTTGGGGAGAAGCACCGGCTCAAATTTGCCTTCCCCGACAGCAGGAACGACTTCTTCTATCCGTCCCTTTTCCAGCGCTCCCAGGTTAAAGACTACAGGCCTGGAATGTGCTTCAACATCATCTGTAATCACATGCGCTTCAATGCAGCCGAGGTGGCCAAGTTGCTACCAATGGACACTTCCTACATCACTATTCTGCGAGACCCCGCGGAGCTCTTTGAGTCATCCTTCCACTACTTTGGCAAGCTGGTGCCTTTTACCTGGAAGATACCAGGCGATGATAAGCTGACTGAGTTTCTCCGTGACCCCCAGTACTACTTTGATCCAGAGGGCTTCAACTCTTTCTACCTCAAGAATCTCCTGTTCTTCGACTTTGGACAGGACAACGCCCTGGAGTTGGATGATCTGCAGGTAGAGGAGGGAATCCGATTCATCAGTGACAGTTTTCAGCTGGTCATGTTGGTGGAATACTTTGAGGAATCACTCATCCTGCTAAAGGACGCCCTCTGCTGGGAGATGGACGACGTGCTCTTCTTCAAGCTCAATGCACGCAAGGGATCCACTGTGTCTAAACTGACCCCAGAGCTGCGGGCCAGGGCTCTGAGGTGGAACGCTGTCGACTGGAAGCTATACCAGCATTTCAATGAGACGTTTTGGAAGAAAGTAGACGCGTATGGAAGGCGGCGAATGGCTGAGGATGTGGCAGAGCTCAGGAGAAGGAACGCAGAGATGGCGTCCATCTGCATTGAGGGGGGTCGAGCTGTAGAGGCTGGCAGCATCCAAGAGACTGCCATGCAGCCCTGGCAGCCCATCGGAGAGAAATCCATCATGGGTTATAACCTGAAGAAGAACGTGGACAAGGCACATCGGAAGTTGTGCCGAAAGATGTTGACGCCAGAGCTGCAGTACCTAACAGAGCTTGGTGTTAACCTGTGGATCACCAAGCTGTGGGGCCATGTCCGAGATATCATTAACTGGTGAAACCAAGCATGTGGGCAAGAGGGGCCAACTCAGATAGACTGTATTAAAAGAAGAGGTGTGGCTGATGGAGTGAAAGTACAAAAGGTCTCTGTCACGTTTCAATCTAATGACTCGTCTCATTTTCTTGAAATGTATCCACATGGACTTGTTTGCATTTCATATATATATGTATGATTGTGATTCTGTAATGGGTCTAATGGGTGCTTGAGAAAAGAAATACTGTTGACCTCACAATCGACAAATAACAAACCAGTTTATGACACGCAGATGAGGCACAGCATTGTTCTCTAAGTTTGTCAAAAAACGGACGTGTTCTTACTCTCAGATGTGAGCTTGTTCTAATGGAGCAGATGGACGAACAATGAAGTTCAAGAATATTTTTATGATGAGACCTTTAATGGAATAAAAAACAAAAATGCTGCCATCCCTGCCAAATTTCTACGGTTCTCTGAAGACACGGACACTTTGCTTTGGGCTAAATATTGTCCAACTCTTTGATGTCCATTCTCTGAAGTGGAAACATTTATGTTGTGAGAGACTGAAAGCCCACTATGGGCCAAAATACAGAGGAGAAAATAATGAATGTAAGAACTAGATCCCATTTTACTGCCGATGGAGGACAAAATCAGACATAATTTAAAAAAAAGGTGAGCAAACGAACCTTTCTAATGGCAGACATTTCCATTTGTCATAACAGGGAAAGCGCAGGTGCAATAACATTAACGATCGCCCTGTTCCCAGAGCAGCTTCATACCATTGTTATTAATATTAATAACACCTGAGCTTTTCCTGCAGTGTCAAAAAAAGTCAGTCATGACAAAGGTATGATCAATAATATGCAAAGAAATCAATATATTGAAAGTACAGCACTATGCAATCAAAGAGAAAAAATATTTTGTATGAGCTTTTCTTCAGTTTAAAGTTTTCAGCTGTAAGATATAAGATTTTCACTTCTTTGCAGCCAATTCTCCTTTTTCCTGAAAACACAATGTAATTCTTCCTAATAGCCCTTGCCAGATTTTTTGGCAGGTACATTGATGATGTGGTGAGACGTTGTTGCATATGTGAGCCAAAAGAAATGTAATTGTCAGCCAAGTACGGTAAGTCTAGAAAGGCACTATGACAATGACTAACAGTGTTAAACACCACCAACGTGTTACACAACCTTGTGATCACAACCTGAAGGGAATCAAATTGAGACATATATTGATGTTTTTCCAGTTAATGTACTGTATCACTATTATTTGGACACTTATTTGTGTCCATATATATATATATATATTCTGTATTTGCATTTAATATTTTGTTTATCTTGTTTTGTATTTAATTGATTCAGTTATTGATTAATGTATCTGTAATATACTGATTTTGTCCTCCATAAACCTCTCCATTATTCCCGGCAATATATGATGATCTTATTATCCTCAAAATAAAGTGAAAAGTACATGTAATATTGTGTGCATGATGATGATTCTGACTCATAAAATTGACAACTTCCTCTCGATCTGTGACTGTTTTATCCTTATAATACTATACATGTAATAAGTAGCAATTTTGTTAAAAAAAAAACAAAACAAAAACTCATATTTAAATTATCGACCAAGCATCATGTTAGCAAGGATCATTGGGAATAAACAAATGTAAGAGGATTGTCCGGTTAAAATTAGTTTGGGATGCAGATAATTAACGTTAGTGGCAACACTATTAATGAATCAGCAGGTCCCTCTGACACATTCATTCAAGGAATACTTCACCCATTTGCACTAAGCTTTATTCTTGTATTATATTATGTATTGATCAATATGACAAACCACAACCTAGTTACAAAAAGTCCAAGTTTGGACAGCAGAGTTGAGCCGGTGAGCCGGTTTATAAGCTAATTTGCTAATAAGCTAAATTGTATGACATGACATTTAGAGAGCTAATAAAAAACATGTGTTGCTCATATTTTTAAGCTTGCCTGGTGAGTCTTTTTAGGTCTTTAAAACGTATTGTAAAACATATTTTAAACGGTTTCCCTTCCACTTCAGCCTGTCAGGGTTAAATGTCCTTCTGTGTTTTTACATGACCGGAAATTATCTCACCAGTCTCGCGCTCGGGGGCGTGGCTGGCCCACAATACTCTTGTTTTGCTAGATAAACTTTAGCTTCTGTGGCTTGTGCCTTATTGCGAACTCATTCTCTTCGTGTGGGTTCCTAACTTATCTTAGAAGCAGTGTTGAACCGGACAGGCAGACCGTTTAGTTTAACGTCAGTCGCTATCCGTTAACTATTTATTCGTTATAACTGTAAACGTCAGCTGGTGTTTGTTTTGCAGTTTCGCACAAAACGCGCTAGCTGGCTAGCTAGCTAGCCTGGGCTAACTATGCGGCTAATGTTAGTTTTTAGCATCCTGAGTAGCTAACCGCTAGCCTGGAACAACATAGCGACTCATCTAAGTAAATACAGCGGACTTCAGTTTTATCTAAAAGGTAATACCGGAAGCCACGAAGCTAAATTAGCGTCGGCAAAAAAAGGGAATTGACTTGTAACGATGGCGTTAACCGTGGACGTCCCTGCAGATGAGTGGCCCTGAGAAGTGGCTAAGCTGGATGAGTTAGCAACAATGTCCTGTAAATCAACCAAAGTCGCCCCAAGTGTTGATTTCGACCACAGTTGCTCCGACAGCGTGGAATATTTGACGCTTAACTTTGGTCCATTTGAGACTGTCCACCGCTGGAGAAGACTCCCTCCGTGTGATGAGTTCGTTGGTGCAAGGTATCATATTGACAGATGAGTAGGTGCAGCTTTATCTGACTTCACCGGCTTCATCTGCGCCTTTTATTCACCCTTAACTTAATTTGCTCTATTTAGGCGCAGCAAGCACACTGTTGTGGCATACAGAGATGCCATTTACGTATTTGGGGGAGATAATGGGTGAGTAGTACCGGGCAGTGACCTTTTTCCCTTCATAATTATTGTCACCACATCACAAGCATTTGCATTTTCTGATCACTTAATAGGAAGAACATGCTGAACGACTTGCTCCGTTTTGATGTGAAGGATTGCTCATGGTGTCGGTAAGATTGCAGAAATGCAAAATCCAAATAACAACCTAAATGAATTACAGACTGTGAGATGTGATGTATTGCGTGTAATATTCTCTACAGAGCCTTCACCACTGGAACTCCACCTGCTCCCAGATATCACCATTCAGCCGTTGTCTATGGCAGTAGCATGTTTGTTTTTGGTAAAAAAAAATCATAATCATGTCATCCATGCTGCCCATTTTAAACTCAAATGTGATTTTTTAATGCTATAATGTTTGCTGTAATATCTTTCAGGGGGCTACACTGGAGACATCTACTCAAACTCAAACCTGAAAAACAAAAATGACCTTTTTGAGTACAAGTTTGCAACAGGGCAGTGGACTGAATGGAAGGTTGAAGGGAGGTAATGTATTTTCTTTTTTTCAGATTTGTGTTCTATGATAGATTTTATATAACATTTTTCATCAGGTTTGTGGCTGATTTTCTTATTGTGTGCTTCCCTTCTTGCGAGATGGCCTTATTAACTTATTAAATTTGCAGGGAATAGTGTCTTCTTCTTACACTTGGAGACACAGTTATTTTAGGATGCATGATGAAGTCATCAAATCTATGTGGAGATCAGTTTAATCCAACCTGTTGCTTTTCCAAACTTTGTGTATTTCTGGTATGAATCTGTAAAAACCAAAATCTCAGTTGAATTTCAGAATTCATCTCTACTGTCCCTTGTCTCTGTTTCAGCTTGCCAGTGGCTCGGTCTGCACATGGGGCAACAGTCTATAATGATAAACTGTGGATATTTGCTGGCTATGATGGAAATGCCAGGTATGTTGTTTTTGCTTTTATCACAATTGACGTTTTTTTTGTTGCATATAATATTGGCAGATATTTCCCCCATGTGCAGGCTGAACGACATGTGGACCATTAATCTGCAAGATCGAGAACATGCGTGTTGGGAGGAGGTCAGTATAATAAACTTGAAGGACATTAAGAGTGCAACACTCACCAACACTATACTGTATGTGTTAACATCTGTCCTTTGTGTCCATCAGATTGATCAGAGTGGCGAGATTCCTCCATCTTGCTGCAACTTCCCTGTAGCTGTATGCAGGGACAAGATGTTTGTGTTTTCTGGTCAGAGCGGAGCCAAGATCACTAACAATCTCTTCCAGTTTGAGTTCAAGGGCCACATGTGAGTCCACCCTTGGTTTTGTGCCTATGACTTGCCTCATTCACTCATCCTGTAGTTGCCATTGTTGCATGGTACTAACTATTACTCCATTTTGTAAGGTGGACACGCATCCCGACTGAACACTTACTGCGGGGCTCCCCTCCACCTCCCCAGAGACGTTATGGCCACACGATGGTGGCCTTTGACCGCCACCTTTATGTATTTGGAGGTGCGGCTGACAACACACTGCCCAACGAACTGCACTGCTATGATGTTGACTCCCAGAGCTGGGAGGTGATCCATCCCAGCATGGACAGTGAGGTAGCAATTAACTGAATTTACAATGAGTTGCGGCAATAGATGATGGAAGTGGTTGAATGATTTCACGAATATCTGAAAATGAAAGTTAAAGTCTGCATTTTATTGTTTTTATTATAGTAGTATAGTATTCTAGTTTTATTTTATTGTTTTAATCTAGAAAGACTGATTTTATGAATCAAGCTGAAGCATGAATACTTGCCATCAGAATCAGTGTTTATCACAATAGTATGATAGCTCTTTCAGTGCTTTCATATGTACATAAACACATTTGTTAATAAATACTTGACTACAAACTGAAGAATTGCTTTCCAACGATCTCCTTGCACTTTCTTTTTCGCCTTCCCTGCCCCAGCAGATGCCCAGTGGGAGACTCTTCCATGCTGCTGCTGTTATTCAAGATGCCATGTACATCTTTGGAGGAACTGTGGACAATAATGTTCGCAGTGGGGAGATGTACAGATTCCAGGTTAGTTTAAAACAAATTTAAATGTTCAAACATACAAGCACTTGCCTGAAATGTTTTCCATCATACTGTGGTCTAAAGCCCTTATTGTCCATAGAAAAAATATTACTGTCAAGCTTGTTTGGAGAGTAACTTTAATAGTTATGTACCTTTTTTTTTGAAAATATATATATTTTTTCTACTCCACACAGTTTTCCTGCTACCCAAAGTGTACTCTCCATGAGGACTATGGCAAACTGTGGGAGAATCGTCAGTTCTGTGATGTGGAGTTTATTCTGGGCGAGGTGGTTTTGTGATACTGAGAGGCTAAGCCTTTAAACTGCTGATTTGAAATTACAAGATGAAATTCTCATTATTCAGCTAATATTTTAATTATGTTGTACTCCCTTGTGTGTTGTGTTGACAGAGAGAGGAGAGAGTCTTGGGGCATATCGCCATAGTGACTGCAAGATGTCAGTGGCTGCGGAAGAAAATCCTGCAGGCTTGGGATAGGCAGCGACAGGTCAGAGCCACACAGCAAGCATACTCAATTTCCCCTGAGACAAAAGAAGGCTATCGTTGTTATCAGAAGATATTTTTGGACTGATAGAAAATCAGATGGTAGCATTTCATGAGATGTAGATGATTAAATTCCAAGAGCGCTACTCCAATATTACAATATTGGTATTTTATTGGCACAGCTCATTGCTCCTGTGTCATCATCTCATGACAAATGGCAATAAACTGACTGGTTGAACTGGCAGAAAACAGAAAAGTTCAGGTCCAATGAGCTGTTCCAATTCAGAAAGGCCCTGTGCCCCATAATCACATATAATGATAATATTCTTATTGCCATATCGTTGTGGTTTAATCAAGGGATTGTGTCTAGTATCAGTTCCAGAACCAACTTCATAGAAAATCACAGGGTGTTTCAGTGCAGAACAAATTTGCTAAATCAGTTGCAATCAGTTTGAACAAGTTTTCTGTGCAGAGAAAGTTGTTTTTATTAAGTATTTAGTCCAGTTGTAACAGTAAGGGCTCACTGCTGTAATGTTAAACAGAGTGTCTTTGTGTGCAGAAGGCTAAACAGGACAGCAGCGAGGAAAGTGATGAAGGGGCAGCTGGGGGCCAAAGGGATCTCCCAGCAGCAAACAGGCCCATGCTGGAGGTATCCATCAGGGAAGCGGAGGCCCAGCCTTTTGAAGTCTTAATGCAGTTTCTCTACACAGACAAGATCCAGTACCCACGCAGAGGTAACCCCCCCCCCCCCTATGATTGCCCTGTTTATCCGTCTTTAGAGTCCAACTGCAATACTCCTACTCAAAGAGAGACAAGAAACTGATCATTCTTCCCTTCCTTGCTTGCCTCCAAAGGTCATGTCCAGGATGTTCTTCTAATTATGGATGTATACAAACTGGCCCTAAGTTTTCAGCTTTCCCGCCTGGAACAGCTGTGTGTGCAGTACATCGAGGCATCTGTCGACCTGCAGAACGTTCTCAGTGTTTGTGAAAACGCAAACAAGCTGCAACTGGACCAGCTCAAGGTACGTCTGGATAAAAGACTTGACTTCATTCTATCTGCAAATGGCATTTACTGCCCTCCAGTGGTTGAAGTTTAGGTTGTCTTCAGTAAAATAAGTGTTATACTTCCAATTAACGAGGGTAAATACTACAATCATCTATTCTTACATTCATGCTAACAAATTATTTCTACCTCTAGGAACATTGCCTTAATTTCGTGGTGAAGGAGTCACACTTCAATCAGGTGATCATGACGAAGGAGTTTGAACGTCTGTCCACGCCACTGATTGTGGAGATTGTGCGACGAAAGCAGCAGCCTCCTCTCAGGTTGTATTCAGACCAGCCTGTGGACATCGGGACCTCACTGGTCCAGGACATGAAGGCTTATCTGGAGGGAGGCGGACTGGAGTTCTGCGACATTATTCTGCTGTTGGACGGACAACCACGACCTGCTCATAAAGCCATACTAGCTGCCCGATCCAGGTAAGGACAACACGGGCTTCATGATCTGCTTTGTTTGAATGCAGCAGCCAGATTATCAGACCTGTGAAATTTTGTACATTTTTGTTTAATGATGGTAAGTGCAAGGTTTTGCTCTTCAGTTGAGTTTGCTTTAAGTGCTTTAAGCTGCTTTCCAACTGTTCAAAGAAAAAAAACACATTTGCCCTCATCATTGTACTTGGAGACACCATTGTACATTTCATCTGAGCAATCTGTCTCACATTTTTATATCTGTCCTCAGTTACTTTGAGGCGATGTTCCGCTCCTTCATGCCTGTGGACGGTCAGGTTAATATTTCCATTGGCGAGATGGTTCCCAGTAAGCAGGCCTTTGAGTCCATGCTGCGATATATCTACTATGGCGATGTCAACATGCCTCCTGAGGATTCCCTGTATCCTTCTCAAATCCAGACTGCTTTATACTTTTATTTACCAGCTACTTGATGATGGATGCAAGCAAGTGTCTTATTACGTGGTGCACTTTTGGAGAAAAGGTGAGTTATTTAATAGGCAGTGTTTTATTTTGAAAGAAGTAACTTGCTTGTGTATGCTGTCAATTATAGTTCTTATAAAGCAAATCATCGGGTCAGACATTTTCTAAAATCGAAAAATGCAAAAGGACAAGAACATTGTAATTGTTGCAAAATAATTTCATTGGGATCCATGAAAATGCTACAGTGTAGCATCAAGTGACCATGATTAGAACTGCACTTGTGTATTGGACCTTTTTTTTTCAACAATTTTTATCATAACTGTCTTTTTCATTTGCCTAAAGTTTCCTCCAGGTTGCATATCATGAGCAGATATATACTCTACTGTCTAATTCAGAGGTTCACTGGAATGCAGCTCAGAGAAAACGTATTGTTTTTTTCACTTCCTTAACCTGTGATAAACAGCTATCTGTTTGCTGCACCATATTACTACGGGTTTTCAAACAACAGACTGCAGGCTTACTGCAAGCAGAATCTGGAGATGAACGTCACCGTGGAGAATGTCTTGCAGGTATTTATGTTTTTCCCCCGAAGGGAGGGGAGCACTGACCTAATTTTACAATGTTGTCCCAAACTTGTCGACATTCTCTTATGCAGGGCGAGCCATTTACTCACCCACCCCCTTCTGTCTCTCGCTCTCAAAAACTTCAGATTCTGGAGGCAGCTGATAAGACCCAGGCTCTGGACATGAAGAAGCACTGCCTGCACATTATTGTCCACCAGTTCATTAAGGTGGGTGGGCTTGTATCCGGAGCCCTGGGGGTTTGCTGCCCACTCAGTGCAGCTGAGCTAACCTTGTAGGCTCGTCTTCTCTGAGGGAGACTGACACCTTTGGCCTTCTAATGGATCCCCCTCCATCTTCTACGTAGAGAGGAGACTGTTTACAGCCCAGGCCGGCTGAACAAGCACCTCATCACATAGCGACGAGGGTCATAGTGCTGCTCTGATTATTGTTTGTTATTCAAAGGAACAGTGAAGCACTCAATTCTCACCCTGCTTCACTGCAGTGTTAGCTTTATTGTTAATGTTTCTCCTTCTTTCTGTTTATCTTAATTTTTTTTTGTGCATGAGCAATCAAGTGCTACTTATTCCTCATTTTACTCTGTTTGACTCATTGCCTTGCCTTGATTTATGGCTCATTTTTATTTCTTCATTTTTTGCTCTCCTCCCCTCCCAAAGGTATCCAAGCTCCCCAACCTGCGGTCTCTCAGCCAGCTGCTGCTGTTGGACATCATTGAGTCTCTAGCTACACACATATCAGACAAACAATGTGCTGAGATGGGCTCCGACATTTAGGATGACGCCGAGAGCCGGGCTCTTTTTCTCCTCTCACAGAAGCCATACCTCCGCCTACTTCTACTCATTCCCTAATCCCCAACGTGCAGTACTTTTCTTTATGTTGGCCCTCGCATGCCTCAACCCACATACAGCAGTAGGCTTGAAATCGGTGAAGAAACCAGTTTCTAGCTCAGTTGCAATTTTTAAAGCAGTCTAAAAAAAATCCCTTTTTTAATGTTTAGTTTGTGATTTATTTATTTTATTACAGAAGAAAAACAGTTTGCAAGATGTTATTCTGCTCAGTATTCAGTAATGCAGCTGCTTTTACTAGGTATGCTGTGGACTGTAATCATTTATACCTGTGACAATATAGAAAGGTTAAAGTGTTGACCTCTGTTCAGATTGTGAATCTAAATGCAACTTCATCAAAGTATACTATTAAATGGACTTTTTTTTATCTATAAATCTGTATTCATCACTTGTATTACTCTCAGCTCTGACTCAGTTAACAAGCCTGGACTAAATGTTGTAAGGAATCAAATAATTAGAATGTATGTATGTCTTAAAGCCATTTATTTATATAATTGTCATTGGCACTCATCTTTGTAAGACTAGTCACCTCTTACCATTACTAACAGCTCTTTCTATCCATAAGATATCGCAATGTGTAATTTGTGACATCATCAGTATGCTGTTGTTAAATATTTACCCACATGGGTTTCATGTATTTAAAGCCTTAATAAATCTTATACAAAGTGAGTCGTGTTGGACTGAGTCTCTGTCCTCCCTGTGCTCTGATGGCTTGTGAAAAACAGATCCTGCGGAGGCTGAACTCACTCTCAAGTCTGATTTCCCTGAGAGCTTCCAAAGTGCCTCTACAGCTAAACTACATTATTGGGTAAGTAATGTTTTTGTACAACTGTCTTTCAGCAGTTATCAATAAATGGTAAAACTTGCAAAAAGTAGGGTGAGCTTCCTATAGAAGGTCAGTATTCATATTAAATGATTGTTTTGACTTCTCATTGGGCCCTGCAATGAATGTCAGACTGTGTCACCAAAACTGCACCCTCAGAACCTTCAAGCTTATATTCAGGTACATGGTTATATTTTGGGTTTTTCCTCAAACATGTTTGTATGCTTAAATATGTTTTTTTTGTGAGTTTACTCGTATTCACTCGCTTTCTAAAATATTCAGTTTTAGCGCCTGTTTGAGCCAAATCTGAATGGCTTGTAAAATCACGTATTTCAGATCTAGGCAACCAACAAAAATAACTTTACATAAACTATATTTCATGTTTTATGGGTTGTTAAGAACCAGATAAGTGTGTTTTAATGATATGTCCACTTTAATCCTATGCTTGCCCAAGCAAAGAGCAGATACTTAGAGGACTCCATGTCTGTTTAGGCTAAACTCTAAGCAGTTAAGCTACTTTATAAACCGTTTCATCTAAATGCTATGGCCTGCTCAGTCATTGTGTTATTTATGATAGCTTGGAATCAAACTGGATGTCTCAAAGTAAGCAACTTACAGATATGTTTTAAAAATCAGAACTGAAACAGTTTCTTACGAAAGTCTCACAGTGGAGTATTCACTAATTGAATGTTACACAGACCATAAACAACAGAAATTCCAACATATACAATATGTGAAAAAGCTGAAGGTTAATCCTTGACCTTTCATCAAATTAGCCACGTCCTTCAGCGGTTTCAGTTTCCACAGATCTCTGCATGATAAGCTCAGACAGTGCTCCTTGGTTTGACAGGGTGAACTCTTTGGGCTTCTGCAAGGTTTTGCACTTGCAATGATTTTGATTTACTCAAGTGAGCTAAATTAAAATGTAATTGGTTAACTTGAGTGTATAAATTGCAACTGCTTTTTATAATAGTTGCCCTTTTACTGCAGTCAAGACAAACCCATAACCGTATAACTAAACTAAGTACTTGACTATATTTACAAAATTGACAGCTTGTAAGAAAATGTTGCATTTTGTTAATCATTGAGGCTTATTGACCGTTTTATTTTGAAGTTCTGTTGTACATTTTGCTCATGAGATTGAGGGAAAAGGGTTGACCTAAATGCTGAGGCAGTAGATTGAATTTTCTGTTCGCTGCCAGTTGTACTGCGAGATCTCTAAAGACCCTCAGTGGAATTCACAAAGTGTTGGAGTCTTTCGGACTCTGTTGTAAGTACCGTTGTAGTGAGCACAAAGTGCCATTCATAGCCCAGATACTTGAGACACTTGGCAGATTGAAAGCTCCTCCTGTGATTTCCTTCGAGTTTAAATGTCTTAAATAATATAATACCCCAAGGCTCATCAGTGACTTTAAAGGATGGACTGCATTTCAAAGAAATAGGCCATTGTAGTAACGCCTGGAGTAGCTTTTAATTATTCTTCTTTTTTTTGTGTGGGCCTCCCATGACCAGCTTGCTCATGTTTCGTTAATTTAAGTCCACTTGCATGCACACGGCCCCAGATCCTCGCTGGACATATTTGGTTTCGTCTAAAAACAGAGTGCATTGTTCACTGTGATCATATTGAACACTGAAACAAAACAGTATGTCTGTTGTCATGCCGGCGTCCCGGCGTTATCTCCCACTTATCAGGTGCATTTTTATTAAGGAGGCTGAATAAGTGGGCTGGCCTGGTGGGTCCTGCTACCTCAGCAGGTGGGACGGGCCACAGAGCCACTCTGGATCTCCCAACCCGTTACATAGACCCGCACACTTGAGCAGGAATAAAGGCACAGAGCGCAGAAGATGGTTTTTCTAACACCGAAAATGATGCAAAGGACCGCACTCTTTGTGACGTTTGGGGGTTTGGTCACTACTCTGATCACCACCTTCCTCCCGCTGTGGAAGACGATGAACTCTGAATTGAACGAAATGGAGAACTGGTACTCTGGACTCTGGCACACCTGCCTCTACACCGAGGAGGTGGGAATTCAGTGTAAGGCCTACGAGTCCATCATGGGGCTGCCGATGGACCTGCAGATCTCCAGGGTGCTCATGTCAGTGTCTATAGGCACCGGAGGTCTAGCTCTGCTGGCTTCTTTCCCAGGACTCGAGGGGGTGGGGATGTGTGTTGGTCGGCCTGGCCTAAAGAGACGGCTCCTGATCCTCGGCGGGGTTTTATCCTGGACGTCAGGACTCGCCACTCTGGCTCCCGTCTCTCTCGTGGCCTACACGACTGTGGTGGATTTCTGGAACGAGGGTTTTCCTGATGTGATGCCACGCTGGGAGTATGGAGAGGCGATGTTCTCTGGATGGTTTGGAGGTTTTGCTCTGACTATCGGAGGGACTCTTTTCTTTATAGCTGTGTGCATGGGGGACTATGAGCAGAGGCCGGCAAGTGTGCCAAACAGCCCGCAGGCAAAGTACAGGACAAAGTATTACCTGAAGACAGAGGTTTTATAGCATGTCATGCACATTCATATACTCTATATCAAGGCTTGTGGGGGGATGGCTTTATTTGACAATGAAGTAACATGACAGCTACGTGTGTTTTACATGTTTATTTTGAAATAGAATTGTACACATTTCCCATTATCTCGTTTCTGGTTGATTATGAGATTTTCCTCATCAAGTTTTTACAAACGATTAAAGTAATGTGACTTAATAAGCAACTGCAGTTGTTCTTGTTCCTTTAAAGTCGACATGCACCTATAGCGCACTTACAACTTCCCTTTACATAAAAGCAGAAATACCTCAAATCAAAGTTTCTATTGATTTATGATGCTTTGAAACATCCATGGTAGGTCAGCCCTATGCATGAGTATTTTACATGAAGCCCGATCATCTGAATATGCATGAAAATGTCCAACATCTGGTGCCCGGGGTCTCCGAGCCCACTGCCGGGGCAGCGCTGAATAGTTCAACAGGAGTTGCATTCCAGTGCTGCAGCTCCTGTGTGTTAAATTTCATTTTGGAGAGAGAGAACTTGGCACCACTAGCTACTCTTAGTCCTTAACATGCTATTTGGCATTGGTACACTAAGGGGCGTCAGCAGCATTTGATATGTGGAGAGGGGTCCTGTTTAGGCAGGGGGTCTGGGGCTCCTCCCCCAGAAAACTTAACAATTAAGTAGATGCTATTTCCTACAATCTGGTGCATTCTAACGTGTGTGTGTGTGTGTGTGTGTGTGTGTGTGTGTGTGTGTGTGTGTGTGTGTGTGTGTGTGTGTGTGTGTGTGTGTGTGTGTGTGTGTGTGTGTGTGTGTGTGTGTGTGTGTGTGTGAAACCAGGAAAACACGGCGTGGATTCCTATTGCTGTGGGTATTCTCTTACCGATAAAGTTGAACGGATTTGATCGTGAAGCAATGAAAAGAGCGCTGGAAAAAAATTGAAAATATATCATATATATCATATCCTGACCCCCTCCTCAATATATGGTGGCAACGCCCAAGCCCAACCCAAACCCAAACCACAACCCGAAACCCGACTGAACCCGAACCCAACCATAACCCTAACCCCAACCCCAATTTTCCCATTTCTGCTTATATCTTGGGAACGGAGGGTCGTAGAGACTCGGGAATGGGTGGCGTCTGACCTAATTCGACCCTTCTGAACACACCATACTTCAGCCCGTGTCTCTACGACTTCCCGTTCCGGCGATACAGCCAAAACAACCCTGAACCTAGCCCAAACTGCAACCCTAACCCCGACCCTAACCCAAACCACTGTTTTATCAGGTTTTTGGACCTCACAACATATCAGGGTACAGAATAGATGACTGAGATCAGTTCATATCACATGAGCCTGTGTCAGTTTCTCTGTTTAGTTGTAATTAACAGTCAGGTTGAAACTACCCTAACACCAGCTGGCATTCATGTTTTGGCCTGTGAATGCATCATTTCACATCTCTGTCCTCTCTTGATGTGGGTTTTTGGATGCTGCAGCTCTCTCTGGTCCCTGCAGAAGAGAGTCCCACTGTAATTAAATGAAACTGAGTGATTTATCAGCCTCTGTGAGACCCTGATCAGTCATTATGCTGCACATGTGCACGCCACTCGCCCTGGCTTCCACTCCAGTGTTTTTACATGTGCTTGAACACACGCAGAGAGCAACACAAACATACTGACAATGAAGCACATCTGCACGTGTCGTCTGTCAGCACACTGTAGAAATACAATCACTTGTAGCCAGTGGACATCGGATTCATCTTAATTGTTTTAATTTCTTTTTTCTTCTTCATTTGGACACATCAGGAACCAACATAAGGCCTGTTAACGCAGCATCCGGGTCATCATCCTATGTAAATGCTGCCATCATTTCCCTAGAAATGGGTCTGACATTATCGGGTTAATGACCTTGTCCCAGCTGTTATTTAAAGGGGAGGGACAGATCCTCCTATAGTGAGAGCAAAAGCAATGGAAATAACTTGGGAGCTCATTTCTATAAGACCCCGTATACCTTTGTAATCCTGCTCCCCCCCCCCCCCCCCCCCCCCCCCCCCCCCCCCGACTGAAACTGGGATTTACTGCACCGACTGCACTTTAACTCCTTCTCCCACCGCTGCACACACTGAAAGAAGTGCAGCACACACACACACACACACACACACACAACACACACACACACACACACACACACACACACACACACACACACACTGTATGAGCAGTAACAGTGTTTAACAGGGGTTGTTGTAAATTGTAAATACAGTAAATGTCACTGTGGTAAGTTTTAACAGTAGCACATACTCCTGCAGTTGGGGGTGGGGGCAGTCAGACCAGGCAGTACAGTTGGGGGGGGGGGGGGGTTCTTTGATCAGGCTTAACTGGCGAGTCAGGTCTCTGACATCTGAGGGCCGAAAGGAAAGCAGAGAGAGGAGGGAGGGGGGTGAGGAGTGGGGCGAGAGCAGGCTTCATGCTGTGTTAGCATCCCCTCAGCAACTCCATCAATACATACTGCATACAGCGGAGAGACTGGCAGAGGTCCCTCTGTGCTGCAGCGGCATCGGCCAGGGAAAGAGAGCAACTCCCACGACCGGTCTGCTCAGTGTGCTGCTGCTGGAGGGGGTCTCTCTCTCTCTCTCTCTCTCTCTCTCTCTCTCTCTCTCTCTCTCTCTCTCTCTCTCTCCCTCTCTCACACACACATACACACATACACACACACACTCTCTCGTGCTGCATCGGGAGGAGGAGAGCGGAGGACGGGACGGTGGAATACTCCAGGGGACAGTCAGGCCGGATTGTGAGGACTCTCCTGCGCTAACATGCTACCGCGCTCCCTCCGCAGGGGAAGCTGAGCACCGGCGGGTCTGACGGGGATCTCTGTGCACCTGCTCACCGGTAAGACTGCTTCACTGCGTCCACAGTCAGCGGAGGAAGCTCCGTTCTTTACACGATGCTCCGTCAGTGGAGTCACACTTAGGCTACTGCCTGCATGTGTGCGCCATGGGCACATACAGTCACCATGGCTACCTGTGTGGAGGCTCGCGGTGCAGTATATATATATATATATATATATATATATATATATATATATATATATATATATATATATTGTCAAATAAGATCATCTACAGGGGGGATTCTTTTTTTAAAAGTTGGTACAACTTAGGGAGGAAGTGAAATATCTCACATTCTATTTGTTTTTATTGACTGTGTGTGTGTGTGTGTGTGTGTGTGTGTGTGTGTGTGTGTGTGTGTGTGTGTGTGTGTGTGTATTAAGAAACTGGTCAATAGCAGAATTGTGATATGGAAGCACAGCTTCTCTGTGGGGGTGTACACCCCTCTGTAAACCTCAATTCTAGTTTTCCATGACATCACGGAGAGGTTATTGCCCAAAGCAGCAACAAAATGACCTGATGTTGATGGTGCTGTTGATAACCAGTGTTGGCTTTCCAGAAGAATAAAATAATCAGATTGTTGCTCTTAAGATTTCTTAAAAGAAAAAAAAATAAAGTAATGCAAAATAACTCTCCTCTGAGTAAAGAATCCTGAATGACGTATGATCTCTCTTTTCTAGAGCCACGTGGATTTGTTTTTGATGAATGACCTCTGGAGCTTTATCAGTTTTTAATCCCACTTTAAATATCATTATAAAGCTGTTTTCTCCTGATCTTGCCTGTAACGTGACAGTAACCACTACCAATTTATCCACGAGCAAACGAGACAAACATTTGTAGAAACTCGGTCAAGAATAGTGTGAATGAACCTGCTCACAATGTAGAATTGTGTCACGCACTAGAGCTCCTTAAATGGGGATTGTGGTTCACTGTAATCCACTCTTTATTCTTTTATAGCTAAGACACGTAGGCAATGGAGTAAATAGAAATTAATCGAAAGCTTCTTGGCATTTTTGGGGGACATGCTGGTGACTCAATGGACGAAGGCGCAAAAATCTAACGTGGACTGAAATACTTGTGTCCTTCCACAAATAAGAAATGTAGGAATAAGATGTTCACTGCCAGCGACCCTAACAATTCCACCCACTCGTCCCTCACATTGAAAGCTTTTTAAGCCGACGGTAAACACAATAGATAACCACTAAAGACCTGGCGAGAGTGCACTTTGGTTGGTTTTTACGCAATCAGGGGTGATTCCTCGGGCTTATCTGTGTATTTCACAAACCAGGAAAACGTGTAAACTGTGAGTGAGGGAAAGATGCATGGTCAAAGTGTGCCGGGACATCGTTGCCTTTCATCAGCTGAGGATCAGAGAGCCCTAATCGTTAACTACAGGCTGGTGATACCTGCAAAGCAAGTGTTTGAATAAGAGATTCTTTGGATTGTTGGAGGTGAATGAGCCACTGGAACAGCTGCTCTACTTTTATTTGAGCTGCTGCTGCAAGTCCATTGTTTATTGGTGGATCTGGGTTGTCTCTAGCTGGGAAGATAATGGGACATTTGCTGCTGAGAGAGGAGTTTTTTTTTTCTAATTATGTCCTTTTTTGACTGATCATCCATCTTGAATAATCACATTGTTTGTTGTTGCACGTTTTTGAAGGTCTTCTGAATGATGGATGACTTTGGTGCTCAACATTCCTTTCGCCCAGTCAGTTTATAGACCAACCTCCTCGCCTCCGACCAGGAGCTGTGTTTTGCTAATTCTTTCCTGCAACATTCCAGGAACAGGTATTACATTTGTAGGGAAGTGAGTGAAACTGACAGCCTGTTTGCAGGCAGGATTATTAGCACTGCTTGGGGACGGGCCCAACAGCGACAGAGCGGGTTCTGCGTCATATGTTGTGAGGACCAAATCTGCTTAGCCTACTTTAGTTTTGCACAAAATATCTTGGTGCTTGCTGGAACTCCCGGATGGCAGCTGATTGTGATCCAATTTGTTGACCAAATCTTCAGTGTTGACAAATGACCGAAGGTAAAAATATTACAAATACCTCAAAAAGGATTCTTAAGTACAGTACTACAGTACAGTGAATGTATGAAGTTGCTTTGGCCCAGTGCAAACAACAACAACAACAACAACAGCTCAATCTGAGTTGCAGCGTTGTGGCCAGACAGAGATCTTTCCATTTCTCATTAGTTCTCAGGAACTTTTTTCTAAGCAGGGCTCCATTCAACACTGCACACTTTTTTTTTTTTCAGAAGTTCAAGGACATTAAGATGTGCTCAGAATATCAAGCAGTCCTTTTGGTTGTATCTCAAAAGGATAATTCGGTGATGGATTGCACCATGTTGAGCGATACACCTGCCATCCCGGGTTCGCTCTGATTCATAGCGGCCGGCCGCGCTGTGAGAAACTAGAGAACTACTGTATGTGTGGCTGAAATACCAGAGCTGGCAGAAATGTGAGGGCAACATGGCAACAAAACAAGGGGGATTTTGCAACCGAAGGGGCCCCTGCTCGCCTTTAAAGTGCAGTGTGACGAGAAAGTTAATAGGTGTCGGAGTGCTGTTAATATTTAACGGTTCCCCATGCAATATGCATGAACAAAGGTAACAATGTGTGTGGAAATGTTCCTAATTAACACAGTCGCTTCCTTTTTACAACCACCAACATGTTACATGTTACACACACTTCAGAGCAACGCCAGACACTTTTTTTTGGGTCATTTACTTGAACAGATTAGAGATACACAGATAGACGCCTGAAACCACGCATTGTTATTTCTTATTAAAACTCTTAATGACATCAGCGTATCAGATCTGGCTGGTTTTGTTGACGACGTCGTTCCCTCTGTCCGCGCAGATTATGTGGAGGAGCTGACGAGTGCGATGGCCAGCCAGGACCTGCAGGTTCTCATACACACAGCTCTGTGTTATCGTTGCCTCCCGACCAAGCAGCCAAGCCCGAGGATCTGACCGCAGCTTCCCTCCCCCTCCCTCCCTCTCCCTGGGTGTCCCTCACTCCTGGGCCCATCATGGGAGGATGCTTCTCCAAACCCAAACCAGGTAACCAGCACGTCTGCCTTTCTCAATCAGGTTTAGTTTGACACATGTAGGCCTACTGCAATACAACAGTGATCATCGTAGAACAACAATATGGTAACATCATATCATCACATTATTATTCCACTAAAAAGTCGATGCCCAGCTCTTTATAGTATTTCATGTGAACTATGGAGAATGCTGAGAGTTTACAGTAATTCTCTTACAAATATTTTAACATGGGGTTCAGGAAATGGGTATAATACAGGTATATAATGGTTATAATACGATTGTGCTTATGAGTCCAATTGAAATAGTTAAGGGCCATGAAGACACATGTTTGAATATCGTACTGTTTCCACAGAGAGATGAGTTTTTTTTTTTTTTTTAAAGGGACAGTTTGTTCTGAGTGAATTAAATTCAAAGCTACCTACCGCCTCCAAATCCTGTTATATGTGTCATCTCATACTCAGCCTCACCGCACTGTAGAGTTTTGTGTGGGAGGAATTTTAATGCTCTCTGTGGCATCTTTGGTCAAGAGGAAAACATATTGAGACACGACTTATGGAAATATGAATCTGTGTGTGTATCCATATCAGTGTAAGCATGGCTCGGGGATTAGCTATCTCACTTTATTGCAGTCTCACAGGTGATAATACCACAATGTACTTTCTCATTCAGGTGCATGGAGACACAAAATCTCTCAAATCTGTTCCACGCATCATAAGGAGGGGGAGTGATAAATACGAGGGACTAGCTATCTGAAAACAAATGATTTAACTGCTCACTGGGATCTGTCAGTTTCTACAAAATACTAACAATCCTAAACAAATGAACAGGAATATCATATTAAATATCACACAGTGGGGAATGTTGTCGATTCCTCTGTAATGTCCATCTGGTGTTGCTGAAAAAGCCACGGAGGGGACTTTAAGGCAGCCGTGAAAGTTTAGTTTACGATGCTAAAAACATAATAATCTCCAGGTATCTGCAGAGAGATTCACTGCTGCTGCTGCTGCTGCTGTTGATGAATTTACTTTCCAACTAAAAATATGGGTTTTGTACAACAAAAAAGTCCCTGTTCTTGGTTCAAATCAATCAAAGCATTTAATTAATAAATCAAGATAATATTGATATTTCTAGAAAGACAATATAAATTATATATCCTATTGGTTATACAGTATATATAAGTATATATAAGGTCGCCCATAAAGTTGGAATCATTTGCAAACGTCTTGTCTTTTATAGCACAAAACAAATGTTATGCTTGAATTAATGTCATTGTGACACATAATGTAATCATCGCACAACATTACTGATGCATTTAAATAGCAATAAACAGAGGATTGTCTCAAAATATTCCAACTTCATTGTAAATACAGTACAGTATATATACATAGTAAAGTGGGAGTAAATTGGCCCTCTGACAGGACGTACGAGGGAGAGAGAGCTTGTAGAATTGGCACATTGCCATCCTCATTTGCATCTAAATGTGAAGAAATGCAGAAAGGTTACAAGTACTGTGAAATTATACATAAGGATTGAAATGCCCCGTCTTCACTCATAGCTCGATACAATGTCCTTGTTAAAGTGCTAAACACTGAAACGATCAAAAGCTTTACAGGAAACATGTTGGTATGCGGCCCACACCAGATAACCTTTTAGTGCTGATCAAATGAAGCATCGGCGCGGTGACGCGTTTAGCAGCAGATCTTACAGCAGCATTGAGAGATTCTCTTCAGCTGTGGAAAGCTTTCTCTTGCTTTTCTCCTGCAATTGCACTCACTATTATGATTTTCCATTGATTTTAATTAAGACTTGCTCAGCAGGAGAAAATTCCAGCCAGATTACTGTGTAAGAACCGGATGATCAGCACATTTTTCCAGCCGAACAGATAAAGCCTGCTGCAGTGAAAAGGGAGTTACACAACTGTTTCTTAATGTTTAGAAATAAACCCAACAGCAGCGCATCAGATGCCATCAAAGAAAAGTGAATACCTCCCAGTTCATTTACTCTGTTATGGTTAGTTTTCTTAAAGCAACAACATTGGAAATGTGCACAAAACACTGCTGTTGTTTTTGTGTTTATGTCAGTTTCTTTTATGGAAATCTCATTATGTAAGAAAATCTGTAGTTTCTTGATTAGTAAGTACATTTAGATATAGACAGGTTGGGCTAGATAGTCAGCTTTTTGCTACTCAAATAAGTATTTGAAAGCTTCACAGCATCATTGAACTGCATTTTCTAAGTGAGACGTGTTTGTGTTGTGCAGTTGAAGTTAAAGTGGAACTCTCTCTCCTGGAAAAAGAAAAAGAGGTGGACGGGCTGTCACCTAATGGCAAAGCGAGCCCCTTTGCCGACTGCAGACCCAACGGCGCCCTGGGCCACGGCTCCGACGACGACTCCACCCCGCTGCCCTTGTACCCAAAACCGCGGGACTATGTGGAGGCCTCCGTGTGTCATGTTAAAGATCTGGAAAACGGACAGTAAGAAAAGGAAAAACAAGCTTTTTCAGCTTTTTATTGCTAATTAATTCCACTTTTAATTTGTAAGAGGAACATTGTGTCAATTAAAGTTTTTGTGTGAATTGTTCCTTTAATTTATTTGGCTCATTGTTGCTACCAGACCAGATAGGTGAAGGTGACGTAGCAGGTGTTTCCATGGGAGGATTTAATAATCATATAAACATTGAACGCACCTTTCTGTGTTCTGTGTGTGACAGGATGCGAGAGGTTGACCTTGGAAGTGGCCGAGCTCTTTTGATCAAAGAGCATGGCGAGTTCTCCGCCATGGCCCACAAGTGTCCACACTACGGAGCACCTCTGGTCAAAGGTGAGTCATATACGATCTCAACATTAAAAATGGATAATATCACACATTTGACATTCCTGTCATTGTCTGTCCTTCTAGGTGTTTTGTCCAAAGGACACGTGCGCTGTCCGTGGCACGGTGCCTGTTTCAACATCGCAACAGGAGACCTGGAGGACTTCCCCGGCCTGGACAGCCTGCCTACCTTCCAGGTGACCTTCCCCCGCTGGCTCTTAACACATTAACCTTATCATGTCTCTAAGCACCATCAAAAAGTGTACACATCGCTCATGTCTGTTTGCTCCAGGTCAGAGTTGAAAAGGACAAGGTGATCATTCGTGCAAACAAGCAGGTAACAAGAGAGAGAATGTGGGGGATTTATGCAGGAAAAGAAAAAGAGCATCTGATTGAACTGAGAACTTTTTAAAATCATTTCCAGGCTCTTCAGTCCCAGAAAAGATCAAAGGCCATGGCCCGATGCTCCGCGGTCATTCACTCCGGCACAAGCTTCAGCCATGTTCTCATCATTGGCTCAGGTCAGTGTCTTTAGTCCCTCAAACAACAAGGATCCATCTGTGTTCGATTCTTATCGGCAGCGTTTTCCTTCACGGCCTCTTTCTAAATCTAATTGTCCTTTTTATGGTAAACATGTCCGAAGGTCCAGCAGCTTTGGTGTGTGCAGAGACACTAAGGCAAGAGGGCTTCACTGACCGCATCGTCATGTGCACCATGGACAGACATCCCCCTTACGACAGGCCTAAACTGAGTAAGGTTTGTACACAGACCCTGAACACATGAACTGAGACACAAGTGAACTTTGCCAAGAAAGTTACATAACAGTCAGTAGTGACGAAACAGCTGCACAGCAACAAGGATTTAAAGAAGTCGTAAAGAAGTAAACAGACACAACTAAATGAAAAATAAATATTTATTGACTGCTTACAGCTGGAAAGATTGCTTTGAATTCAGGGATTTCTGTTTGATTTGATTTTTGATGGACTAACTCGCTGGCCTTTAGTCTTTAGACAGCACAGCAGAGCAGTTGAGATTGCGCTCCGTGGAATTCCTACAGGATCATGACATTGAACTGCTCATAGAGAAAGAGGTGAGAGGCGGTGACCTTAGATCGATCAATGCATTTCTGTTTTATTGACACAAAATGCATAAACCTGTATGACGTGTTCAGGCTGTGGCGATAGATGTGAAAACCCGATCTGTGACCTTTGAAGACGGCTCAAGGATGGAGTACAGGAAACTCTTTATTGCTACAGGAAGCAAGTAAGGAAAACAAGTTTCTTCCATTTCACATGATGAATAATCAGCAGAGATTAGGAATTCCTAAAATGACGTCCGATTGTTTTCCGAAGACCCAAACCGATGGTCTACCAAGGCAAGGATGTCAAGAACGTGTTCCACCTCAGGACGCCCGAGGACGCCAACAGCATAGCGAGGCTGGCCAACAACAAGAACGCGGTGATTGTGGGAACATCATTTGTTGGTGAGAAAAAGACACATTTAGAAACACATTCGTCTCATTTGTTTTTTATAAAACCTCTAAACCCTTTTATAAATACATCCTTACATTTTATTACTAAAGCTTTGTTATTCTGCAAAAAACATGCATTTTACTTGTTAATTTGTGCAAAATTCTTACTATAGCCAACAATTTAATTATCCAGCATATATATTGATAGAATGGGATGAAATAAAATGAAATAATAAGAAAACCTACCCAGAACAGTTTGCTGCTGGTAGACGAGGTACATCGGAGAAAGTATTTGGTACAATCATCAAAAAGTGTTCCCCTCTGCTTCTGTACTGCAGCCGTCTACAACGTACTCTTAGACAACATAAAATACCTTTCTAGCTCTCTTAAATTCATATTGAGTTTAATAAATACGAGCCCTGACTTTGAAAGAACATATGATCATGGTCAGGCCGTTTTCTCTCTTTTTCTGTACCATTTTGCATGAATTACTACATATATGAACTCCTCACGTGTCGGCAGGTATGGAGGTGGCTGCAGCTCTAACTGACAAAGCCCACTCGGTCTCCGTCATCGGCATCGAGACGGTTCCCTTTAAACAAGCTCTCGGGGAGAAAGTCGGGAAAGCCATAATGAAGGTAGAGTATCAGTGTCAGCGTTACTCCTTCTGGTCAATACCCCAGTAAACCACAATGGTTATACTGTATCTGTGGTGTGTTTTGTCTTCTGCAGCTGTTCGAGGTAAACAGGGTGAAGTTCTACATGCTGAACGAGGTGTCAGAGATGGTCGGCCATCATGGACAGGTATTCAGAAAGTGAGAGAAACAGCGTGACGTGATGCTCAGCAGCATTCTGCTCCCTCGTTTAATCCATGAAGAAGATGAGTCGGATATGAAACACGAGGATATTAACCAAAATGAAAACTATTTGATGGTGCAAAAGTATTTCTCTAAAACATAAAAATTTGTATGATTATTTATTGAGAATTTAACAATCAAGAGGTCTGCTTTGTGTGCAAACAACTTCTTCAAATATTTGAATTATTATTATGAATGAATGTGTATTGTATGCATTGTGTTGACTGTATATAGGGTCCCAATACTCAAAGTTAGAGGCGGTCAGAAAAAAGGTTTTTAGTGTTTTTCAGGAGTAATCTCTTTAAAAGAGGCGTCAAAGCTGTGGTATATTATTATGCAGTAGTTTTTTTCCTGTTTCCACAGCTGAAAGAGGTGGCGTTGAAAAGTGGAAAAGTCCTGCGGGCAGACGTGTGTGTCATCGGAGCAGGTGATGTCAACGATGATGCAAAATGTACCTTCTTTTTAATCTGTCCTCATTATCTGAATCGATTCTAGCAGCTCCGTATTTAACCCGTGTTCTCCGATGTGTCTCAGGAAGTATTCCTGCAACAGGCTTCCTGAAGCAGAGCGGCATCCACATGGACTCCAAGGGCTTCATCACTGTCAACAAGGTATTTTAGCCGAAGCCTGAATCCCGAGTGAAAGTGTTTTCTTGTTAATTCACGCCTGTAAACTTTCTCCCAGACGATGCAGACGAACGCTGACGGGATCTTTGCTGGGGGGGACGTGGTGGTGTTTCCTTTCCCGCCACGCAACAACAAGAAGGTGAACATCCCTCACTGGCAGATGGCTCATGTACATGGTGAGTGTGTCATCCTGACTGCATTCCTACTGAATACGACGATGATTTACATGCTTAAAGAATGTTGTTTCTCCTCCTGACAGGAAGGGTGGCAGCTCTCAGCATGATGGGCAGAGCCGCTGAGATCAAGACTGTGCCTTACTTCTGGTCAGCCATGTTTGGGAAGACCATACGCTACGCAGGTAGGCATCCATCTTTAGTTTCATGAAAGTGTTGCTGCAAGAGAAAGATCAGAGGTGGAAAAATAGCTGAATTGCAGCATCAGCTGTAGTTACCACACTGCCATCTAGCTGTACAGACCTGAAACTGAGCCTCATTTGGACTGTCTTTTTGCTTTTTTTACACACAAATGTGTATAATCTTCTCTTTGTGAAGGTTATGGTGATGGGTTTGATGATGTCATTATACAAGGAGACCTGGACGAACTGAGATTCGTGGCCTTCTACACCAGGTACGTCTTATTTTTCAAAACAGTGAAAAATGTAGATGAATATTAAGTTTTAACTTGTATTAAATTCCGTGTAGTTTCTCACTGTTTCCTCCTCTGGTCCATCTATAGGAGCGAGGAGGTGGTTGCTGTTGCCAGCATGAACTATGATCCCATTGTATCCCGAGTGGCAGAGGTCTTAGGATCCGGAAAGACGATTAAGAAACGAGATGTGGAGTAAGTCTCGGTCCAGGACTTAAATCTGGTCCTGGTTACAATAGCTGTTATGTTCTTTACTGTGAAGGAAACATGACAAATGTTATCACTGTGACAGAAAAACATCAAGCCGTGGAGCTTGTGACTTCAATCACATGGAAAGTATTACAAGGTCATTGTAACTACACGGAAAATAACACCAGTTATTATTTTTGCTTAGTTAATACAGTGACGCTTTATTTTACAATTTAATTTACTAATTATTAGGGGAAATAATAGATAATAGTGTAGACGGAATATGAGGTACCCACAAATGTGTTTTTGTTCTTTAAAAAAAATCAAGAAATTATATAGTTATGTAGTTGTGTTAAGTTGTTTTAATCAGTTATTAATTTCTAGAGGAATTGTTGGGAACGCTTTACTTTAATCCCTTTTTTTAAATATTTTATAGTATATAAGTATATTATAAACACTCAATACATTATTTTCCTTCATAGATCTTTAAGTGTTCATTAATGTAAATGTCAACAAGTGTCAACTAATACACATTAGCGATGTCCTTATATTTACCCAAAACTACATTACAGTATGTTTAAGTGTGTTAGAAATGTTGATTAATAATTCATACAATGCTAATATTGGAGGGAGGATTTAAATATAGTGCATGGGGAAATGAATTGCTGCTGTGCACTGACTAAAAAGACTTGAGGTTGCACCATGAAATCATTGCAATTAATTAATTTACATGTCTGTGCCTTCATTTTTAAATGTGTTTAAATGTTCTTAGCAAACATAAAGTGTCCCCACACTGTATTACTGTCTAAATGGCATGCTTTCCTGCTTTCTTTCCTCATGTCTCTCATGTCTTTCATTTCTAATAATGCAATCTCAAAATTTGAAGGATGTTAGCACGGCTTGGCAAGTATGGACAATTCTAGGCTTTTTCTATTTTAAATTTCACTCATATTGACCATGTATAGGTAACGATCCACTTGATAAACACGTACGTGTGTGAGTGTCTCACACCTGTTTTTTTTATGGGGGTTCGCAGGACTGGAGACATTTCTTGGTTGATTGACAAAGGCTCTCAATGACTTCACATCTGAAGGACGGACCGAAAATCCACCGGACACCTCACTATGGACACTTATGGTGCTGAGACACTGAGCAGCTATCCCCGGTTCTGGACGCAGACACACAGCGGCGTGTCGGTTGGAGACACACTTCCCCCGAGGACTTGCTTTTGTTCCTGAGAGACACTTTAATGTGACAACCGGAGCCATACACGGTCTGAATACACTGAATTGCTGCATTGGTGAGTCTTTTATGACGACGTTTCACAATCACAGCAATATTGGATTAAGCCTCTGTGCTGCTGCGAGATGTATCTACCTGTACTTTTGTTTATAAGAAGCCAGGGATGGGCATTTTGTTTTGTACAAATAACATTGTATATAGCTATAATCCTGAATGCACTGTTACAAAATAAGAACATAGAATTTGAACTGACTTTTTCTAAGTTTTAAATAACAGCTTTGGTTGTATGCTCGAAAACAGGCCTTAGATCTGCATGCTATAATTTAATATAATAGATGATTTTTAAAAATAAGTCCCTGAATGCGGCTTTAACAGACTCACGTACACACACATACAGGTTTAATTAGTAATAAAAGACAATTTCTAGAATTAAAAACATCTTTGCTTTGGTTGCCTTGCTACTGTAGTAGATTGCACAAATTAAATTACAATACTTTGATCACACTCTAGTGCTTGCATATATTTCCTAGAGAATATTACCCCGAGTAGTTTAAGGTTATTTCTGCTCGCGGTCACCTCCATCGAGAGATCTTTGTTACTAACTCAGGGAACTGAGGTTTGTCGCCTGGGCTCGTAGGAAAAGTAAGCAGAGCAATTAAGCAATTCATTTGTTGCTTGCATATTTTTTCCAATATCACCGGTTCTCTCATGTTCACTCAGAATTGCTTGTAATGGGTATGAAGCGGATGCTTGATTACATCCTGGTGTGCCGATGTAATCCCTGAAAGCCAACTCAGCGTTTTAAAAAGCATCTTTGTTCCTACAGACGACATTTTTATAACTAAACTTTGAAATAAAAGTCTTACTACTCATATAATCTCATTCTCCACGTTACTCCGCCTGTTGTTTATGTGTGAATTCTTCGCCTTATTAAAGCCAGGAAAACGGTAGATAATCAGTAGGAAATGTTTAATAATTTTCAAGGAAGCATAGTTTAATGGTTGACAAGTTTCAGGATATCTAAAAAAAACATTTCTAGTCAGTTGAGCATTGAGATCATACAATAAAAATATTTTTGGGAAAAATTACACAGAAAAGAAATCACATGCAATGTCCACAAAAATGTATAAATCTCATAAAAGAAAGATTTTTCCTGATGAAGACGATACCTGGGAGGCATTTAACACACACAATAAAACTGACACAGTGTTCACAATAATATTGCAAACGGCCCGTTGAGGTTTTTCTACATTATTTGGGTAAAAAGCACCTTAGAGATGGATACATATTTCTAGAAACACTGGAGTGAAGGCATTACATGGCATCATAAAACTGGATTTGAGTTACATGGATCTAAAGACGACATGAAGGGTTCAGAGCACAGAAACAACTAGGAGATACACATCGGTGCAGGTTTTACTTCACTGTGGAGAGAAGCATCTTAAATTAAAGGTGTGTGAACATATCTGATCACTGCACAGATCACACATGAACACATGTCTAATAGCAGGACAAAGGAGGACGATTCTTATTGGTATGAAAATATTTGACAAAATGTCTGAGCATAATGCCCGAATGTTATCACAGCATTGGTTGTTGTAATATAGCTAACAGTCAAACACAAGCGCAGGACATTCTGGCAGCTTAAGACAACAGACTTCAGACCAGCACTCTGACATCTGACGACCTCGCCTACATTATTGTGAACAAGCTTTAAAGAGGACATCATAAAAACTGTTAAAAATGATGAAAACATTTGTAAACACTTCCTTCTGGCATCAACTTTTATGTACTACAAAAACGGAAAGAAAAAATCTATTCACATTATGAAATACTTTTCATCAAACGACTCACAATCACAGCTTCTTCTGTACTCGTTAATAAAGGCACTTAATATTTAACTGAAGCTTTTGAGATGATAATTGTTGGCAGTGAAATCCGCTGCATCGAGAGGTTACATAAGAGAGACACCTGATCATTTTGGTGGATGATCATCCGTTTAGAAAAAGCCATAATAAACACCAAATGTTGCATCGCGGCAGTTGAGACACTTTTTCCACAATCTTGCAGCAACACGGCCGCCTGCGTGTACAAAACGTCTTCAGCATCCGTGGGGGTCAGAATTCATATTCTGCTGCACACTGCTGAAGGTACCACTCATACAATTTTCCCTGTGGAGTAAAATCAACCGTGTGAGATTCAACATTTCAGATTTGACTAATTAAATTTAGACATTTAACCTGCAAAATATATGAATCTAACCTTCTTAGTTTTGACGATATCCTGGATGTAATCGCTGTACTCTGCCATCGTCCTCTTCTCCTTCTTCGTCAGCGTCTTATTCCCTTGGCTGAGGATGAAGAACATCACAAGATCGTTTACCCAGGACTTCAATAACCGCTTCCTAACTATCCTGGTTCCCATCCGTACTAAATGTGCATGAATGTGTAGGGCAGCAAGTTACAACTAATTTCATTCTCAATGAATCGTATTGTGTTCTACAAAAAGTCTGAGTACAGTAGTGAAACTAAATCCCATAATGACGTCTTTAAATGTCTTGTTTTGTCCGATCAACAGTCCAAAATGCTAAATATTTAGTTTAAATTGATAGAAAACATCAGGAAAACTTCACAAATGAGAAGAATGACGTAATAATGTTTAAGAAATTAATTAATTAATCGTTGATCCCCATTTCATCAATCAATTATTTTATCAGCTCCACATATGCATTCGTTTGATTGAATTCGTAGCACTCACCTTGCAAAATGCTTTGCTAGGAAAAGCAACAGGTAGCAAAAAGCTCCAAATATGATGATAAACACAACTTGTCCATCTTCTGGTATCCAGTCCCATAAATACATCACTACTCCCTGTGAGACACGTTGAGAAGAAACATTTACAAAATAAGGAATGAAATGACATCTTGTTATTTGTACAAATATGTGCCGGTCTTACTGTGAATATGGAGAGGGTCTTGGCTGGTCCGTCACCCAGCAGCTCGTCCAGCTGCTCCTTTGAGATAGTGTTCACTAAGAAGCTGAGGATGAACAGGACGGGGAGGAACACGCCCAGAGCGCCACACAAGAACGAGTGAAGACGGAAGCTTTTGTTGTGCGTCACGTCGGCCCTGAGTGCACACGGAGGAAATCTGATTTAATATCACACTCTCTGAAGCAAATAATAATATGACTCTTATCTCCTCCGTATACATACGATATGGTTTATTTGCTTCCAGATGCCATCTGTCAGTGCATCATGGTAAATTAGATTTGAAAACACATGCTAGGCGGCGGGTTGAAAGGTCAAACCTGTCCTGCTCCAGTCTGCTGCTGATGGTGGAACAAATGAGGTCAGAGTCTTTCTCCAGCTGGTCCAACGTCTTCTGAACGGCCTGGTTGATGGTCTTCTCGATGGTCTGACACACCCCGTCGATCTGGTTCACGCAGCGGCTCGGCTAAACGAGACGGAAGCTTGTGAGTGCATCCATCTTTGAATAACTTGTACAAAACATGTTGAGATGTGCATCTGGAAGAGGGAAGGCCCAGACAACAAATCCTGAGAGCATTTTGATTGACAGCCATGTACACTCAGCAGGAAGCGAAGCTACACCCGCTCAGCGGAAATAAACCAGAGGTCGGGAGGTATGCACAGATCTACCGAGGGGGGTTGTAGATCACAAGATGGTGCAGCGATAACTCAGGAGAGGGGCTTCAATTGTCAAAGGTGGCTTATCAAAGGCCATGGTTTACAGCCCCGCCTCCCCAAGAGTGGATACCTCGCCAGAGTCATCATATCGCAAAATAAATCATCCTCTTCCAACCATCAAGAGCCAACAGGAAACCCGGAGTGGACAATTTACATGCAAGGATAATCAATGTCAGGAGAGCAGAGTGCTTTAAATCCAGACCCAAGATCAGACCCAGACTTGAGACGTCAACACCAGAAACGGGTCCATGATTTAGAGCAAGCATCAGATGGTGAGGAGCATAAAGCATGCTGTCTTACCCTCTGGGGGTTGGGGATGTATATTGTAGGCATCTCAAAACCACATTTGTTGAGACCTGGACGGCGACACAGTTCCTGGACTATCTGCATCATTACCCTCTGCAGAAATACACAAATCAAGTCATCATTTTTTTTGGATTAAGCTACAAATCTATTGAAATTTCAAAAGAAAAAAACATATGAAGTGACCTCACCTGTCTGTCTGTTTCCTTCCCTGCTTCGTCTGCCTTGCTGAGGTAGAACATCAGCTTGTCTCCGCATTTCTCACTCAGCTTCTCCACGATGTTGAGTGTGCGTTTGCAGAGCGCCTGGCCCATCGGGTCGAAGAACACGAAAATCAGGTCCGCCTGTTCTCCTGCATCAAACAAACATCCGTTATAGAAACACGACAGCTGCAGACTAGATAATAAAAAACTCAAGCAGCTGCATAGACACACCCAACCAGGTGATGGCGCTGTTGACATCAAAAGGGTAGACCATGTCTCCGTCCACCAAACCCGGCGTGTCCACGAATGTCACCAGACTGAACTTCTTCTGCTTGGAAGTGGAGATCTCAGCGCGCAGGTAGTCCATAAAACCTGGAATATACGGAGGCTGAGTGCGTTCAGGTGCTTCATTCTGGATGAATGAATAGTGAGGAATCAAAAGAGCTCCTGAAGGAAGCTGTCGCCCCTAACGACTAGATTATTATAATGTGCTAGTGGAAGCTGCAGTGCAGTCAATACTGAGGGAGGCCAGTGAGTGCATGCAGTCAACTTTTCTGTGCTCGACGATTTGCATTTGGTCCTTTGAATCGCAAACGTGTGCAGGATAATCTGGATTTATAATAAAATGCTAGCTGTACGCACGCATTAACACATCTGAGGAAAAAAGCAATCAATAGTTGGACACGCCCTCACGGATCAAACTTAAATGTTCACGCACAGAAACATTTCCTTAGGTCTCGTTTTTTTTTCTTCTCACCGTCTGTTGTCATGGTTACACACAACAGCTCTTCAACTGGCAGCTTTAGCGTGGGGCGTGGGACATAAAGCTAGCCAGTGAAGAACGACTGTGAGGCAACGCGCTTGTGAGCTCACGACGAGGTCTTCACCTCAACCCGAGTTCCCCTCAAACCCCCGACTCGGAGCACAAGAACAGGATCACTATTTAGTCACTATTGACAAAATAACCCCACCCACCACCGCATCCTCCCTCTACACACAAACGCACACACACACACACACACACACAGGCCTGCGATGACACTGAGGCTGTTTCATAGGAAGAGGCAGGTGTTAACAGCCAGCACAAATCCCGTCGTTGTGCTGCAGTGAGCCGGGCCACTGCTGCTGTGGCACATTAGCATTCCCTTATGTTTCCTCTTACATCTGCCTCCTATCACACGCCTTAGAAGTGCATTCCCACAGTCTCGCAATATCCTGCCATTATCGTCGTGACAGCATGAGCGTACGAAAAACACCATCAGATATCAGGCGGCTTCACGTTAGATCTCTATAAGGCTGCTGCTCTATACTCCCCTTACACATGCACGCATCAATGATTACTAAAAAAGACCAGCAATTATGTAAGTCCATTCCAAAAAAATAGGAATCAAATAGCTTGATACAGACATATCATTTCACTCTAGTTGAACTAGAGTCCTCTGAGTCTCCCGAAAGGTGGAAACGAGAGCGATACTCGCCGATGGGTGCTAAGTTCCTCAAGTGACTGTAAGTGAGAAGACTACACTGGAGATCCTGTGCACGAGGTAAAAGGGCAAAGGCTGCAATAACGCTGCATCGACCAGGACTAGACAGAGAACTTGTTGGACTAAACAGCTCAAACAAGAGGAGTGCAAACACATCGAAGAGGAAAAGAGTAAACAACACACTATCAATACAGTGAAAACAGTTGCAGCACAAAGTCTAAAACGCACGACAACAGGTTGAAAAGATAAAAACAGAAACAGCCGTTACGCAAGCCTAACACAAAATAAAGTATCTGTATAATCAGCAGCTCCTCCCACATAAGGATATACAATGCTTTTTTCGGATGAGTCATCCTCAGTCAATGTGGCAGATCAACAAACGCCTGCTATAATGCGTTTCCGGAGGCGGCGGTGAAGTTCAAATCAACAGCCTGCTTGTATTCCGGCAGCAGATCGTCGGTGTTGCTCGGGGCCTGCAGAGTGATGCTGCTGCTGCTGCTGCTGCTGCTGCCGCCGCCGTCGTCTCTAATGGCTGTGACATTTCTCAGCAGCTCCTCCTGACTCCACTGCACTGCTGTCGATGGGGCGTGTGACTCACGAGCCATACCGTGAGCGCTCCAGTCCGCACCCAGTGAACCCTCACTCTCTACACACACTCACTGTCAAACGCACGCACATACATCAGCGCCCTCCCCCCCCATCCTCCTCCTCCTCCACACTGATGCTCGCACTCAGACCGCAGGCACACCCACTTTTTCTGCACGACCACCTCAACATCAGAAGCTTCAGACCCGCCGCTGACGCACAGAGAGCCGACGACCAATTGTCTTAAAACAATACGCCACTAATTTGCGTCTGTTTCTTCAGTGAGAGAGTAGTCGTGACTCCCGTATCTCAGAATCGAAACGGCAGAAATGTGATGAGATGAGAACAGGAGAGTCTGGTCTGATTTATAAATAAAACTTAATACGTCAAAAATATGACTCAGCGTTGAATCATCAAGGTGAACTCCGCCTCAAATCACAAAAGACAAACATTTCTTGAGCAACACAGG
Organism: Eutrigla gurnardus; assembly: GCF_963514095.1. Classification (NCBI taxonomy): domain Eukaryota; kingdom Metazoa; phylum Chordata; class Actinopteri; order Perciformes; family Triglidae; genus Eutrigla; species Eutrigla gurnardus. The sequence continues at coordinate 7,785,832 of NC_139936.1, read as the reverse complement.
ATCAAACAGCCATAATGGATGGCAAAGGATGACAGGTTGCTTTAAATTAGTTTATCTAAAACCACAAAAAACTTCTGAACTAGAACTGAGTCTGTAATGTAGATTAACTTTCCCCAGGAGGAGATGGAGCACACGGCAGAGCACTATCTTAAACCTCAAAGGAGCAAATCTGTGGCTGCAGCTCATGATGACATTCGTCTCCTGCTCACTGTTCTCTAATGCTGCTTCTCCCCACTGGTCCAGCTCACTTTAACATGTTACCCTCTCTGTGATGTTTTCCATCACGATGCCAGTTGAGAAAAATAATCTATAAATACACAATCATTTGAATTTCTCCATTGCACAAAAGTGACAACATTAATTAGAATTTTTAGATATTATGGAGAAGATGAATGAACAGTGCTGATCTTTTAATCACTCAAAAAGAGGAAATATGTTTAGCTCTATTCTATATCAACAGTAGGGAGAGATGCACTTGATTTTGAAGGATAAAACTCTAATCTGTTCTATTATGTGAGATGATCGAATGTTTCGATCCTGTGTTGCATCTCATTAGAAACAGAGCAAAATGTGCACATAATGATTAATTTAGGAATTCCTTACTCATAAGAATTCCTTACAAAAATGTAATAGAATAGAACAACCACACTTTAAATTGTGTACTTTTCAGAAACCAATGATGAGTTCCTGGTGCTAAAAAAAAAAGAAAACACTTACCTTTGAACTCGAGGAGCGGTCGAAAGTGAGGATAGAGATGTAGCGTCGCATTTCCCTGTGAAAGAGTGAAAAGACAACGTGAGAAACAACCTGACGAGACAAACATTAATCTGCGGTCATTCGGAGCTCGCGGCTCCAACAGAGTCCTCTCTCTTCTCGGCACTTCGCACTCTTCAATCCTCCACCAGCTGCAGACGAGTACGCTCGCTTTAAGCTTTTCCCGTACATAGGAGATAATCCTTCGACTCTGCAGTCCTGCACTGCAAATATATTATTCATCTTCATCACCTTCATCACAGCAGGATGTGAACGGAGAGGCAGAGGAAGAGGATGAGAAAAGACGGAGAGACAGGTGCCTCCCGAGCCTGTTTATATGCTGCAAAGAGGCATCCTGTGTGTGTGTGTGTGTGTGTGTGTGTGTGTGTGTGTGTGTGTGTGTGTGTGTGTGTGTGTGTGTGTGTGTGTGTGTGTGTGTGTGTGTGTGTGTGTGTGTGTGTGTGTGTGTGTGTGTGTGTCGATAACAAAGCCCCTCATCGGAGCAGCATACAGAATGAGCAATCACCGCTGACTGAGGGAGTGCCCCTCCATACAAGCTGACATCGAACGCATTGCTTCATCAACCTTTAGAAGCAGCTTCAGCTCCCATTACTGAAGGTAGAAATTGAAAAATCCCTTCATCCACAAAACAGAAGAGGTGCCATCTGAATATGAAATACTGTTAATTGACAAAACAGATCTGGAAATGAATTATAAAAAGCATTAAAATGGAGCATGCTGGTTGTATTTATGGTGGATCGAGGATTTCTTGGTCCTTCTGTTTCCACGGAGGGCTTTTCATCAGATCTTATACACATCAAGTTCTTCACTGTGAGTCATGTGAATGTCGGCTGGCATCGCGTCATTCTTACCGTCAGTGATTCTCTTTTGCGACCGCTTGTGATGAAGGTGAAGCCCTGCGTTTCGATGGCGACGCCTGTTTTCTGTATGTGCTCCTCAGCATACCTACAAACAGCAAGAGGCCTCAAACGCATCAGAAACTATCCTTATCCTTTATAAGCTGAAGCAACAACATGTATTCATATATTAGTTGCTGTGTTTACTGTAACAATTAATGCATCAATTATCATTCAAAACTAATCATTTATAGTAAAATAAAAAGGTGTTTTGTCAATAAACAAAGCTTCACATTGTTTATTTTGTCTGGCCAACAATCTAAAACAGGTCAAGATGGAAATCCTCACATTTGAAAGGCTGGAACAAGTGAATGTTTAGCATTTTGTAAATAACTTTTCTGTCCGTCAACAAATCAATTAAATGTTTGATCATTTCAGCACTAACAATTATTTCAACAACTGGGGAATGTTTCAATAAAAAAACGGTCAAATTAGTGATGAACCTAAATGAACAGCAGCTCTCAAAATACACTAATAAATTAATGAGTACAGAGAGTCAAACTTGTCCAATATCTCCATTTCTGTTAAAGCGAGGCGGGATTCTGTATTTTAAAAACATTTTGTAATATTTACATCCTGACAGCAATCAATAAATCAAACATTTTACAAACAAATCTGGTATCAGTGGCATTCACTGTCAGATTAGCGACTTTCTGAGTTTGTGCCATTAGCTACTTTGAGTGGAAAATAATCTGGAGGCAACCTCCTGTTCTGAAAAGTGAAGACCATGCTGAAGTGCCTTTAACGTGCATCTTCTCTACTGGCCATCAGGGGGCGACTCCTCTGGTTGCAAAACGAAGTCAGATTGCATAGAAATGAGAAAATGACTCCACTTCTCACTTGATTTATAATCTCAGTAAACATCAGTTTATGGTGTCAATTCTTCTTTAATACAGCATGATGTCCATTTAGCAAACTATGGTCCCATTTTTTAATTTTCTAATTTTTTAATTAATAGCAATGCAGTTAGCTACTAAGATGACCTTAACACTTTGCTGTAAAGTTGACCTTGAATTATGAAGCTTTGCCATAAATGGAATAACTTTAAGTTGAGGACAGTTTATCCAACTAAAGAAACTAAACCTTGAGCTCAGGAAACTAGAGAAGGTCATTTTACACTTTTTCAAAAACATATATAAAAAACTATACGATCATAGGTGTTTTGCAGTGGTGTTAAATGCGTGATAGTAGTTCATATTGCAATATATCATGGATTGTAAGAAGATAAAGATGATATCTCTGTGTAACTCATGGGGCGGAGCATGCAAAGCTGAATGGTGCTGTAGTTCCCATCAACCATAAGATGTATTACCAGTTAATGAAGGAGCTCTTCCCTGCAGAGTGGTTCCCCATTATCATCACAACGATCTTCTTTCTGGGAGGCAGGAGCCGAACGCCCAGGCTGCTGGCAATCTTCACCAGGCCTGAAAACACACACACACACACACACACACACACACACACACACACACACACACACACACACACACACACACACACACACACACACGCACACACTTTACACTTTTCTTTCAAACTAATTAGGGCAGAAGCAATTAATTGACTACTTCTCCCCTTTCATTAGTACCAAATTACTAAGTTCCTTCCAAGAAACGTCATTAGAAAATATTCAATATTTCATTATTATCATACATATTATCTCGCTAATGATATGCATCGCCAAATAACACGTTTTCTGGTGATTCCATAAATAAATAGTCTTTATGAATTAACAATATGGTTGGACCTTTTTTGAATACTCCAAAATAAAGATGGTTTCAAGAGAAATTATAACAAAAAAATATATATACATTGGTTCATATAGGTTAATGGTGTTGTAAAAGTGGTAAAATGTGTTTGTTGTATGTTTGTTATTGTTCATGTGATGATAAATCCGTCATTGTTTTCTATGAATCTAGAGCGATGTATTGTTACTGTGAGTGAACCAGCTCATAGGCCCGTTCCTGTCTCCTCTGCTGTACCAGAGTTAATTATTATACTCATTATACAGTCGTAATTACAACAGGACACACGCTGCAGGAAGAAACCTCCTCCAAGTGCTGCAAGAGCAAGTTCGACACACACACACACACACACACACACACTCCACAAGTCAAACCACCCCCCACAGCGCAGCTTATTATACAGTATATTATAATAAACGTCATATTCATGTAGCATAGTACGTGATGAAGCCTGGGTTTGTCCGGCTGTTGACAGGCAGATCTCAGGGCAGCCACGCCACAGTTACATGCATGTCACGTGTTTGACACTGACAGACAGCTGCTGCACCCCAACCGCCAACTTTACATCCCCCCCCCCCAAACCAGCCACCCCTCCCTTAAAACACACACACACACACACACACACGCACACACGCACACACGCACACACACACACTTCAGTCCCACCGACCACTAAGTTACGTAACTCCTCCTCAACTACGAGTTGGGTCTCCGCTCTGACGCCGCCTCCTATTTAATCCGCGTTATCGATCATTTACCGTTTTCGCTGTCGACATATAAACCGTGGCATTCTTTCAGAATCCTCTCGCTCGGTGTGTTGATCGCGGACTCCAGAGGGTTCGCTACAGACCGGGGCTTTCTGCCCGACATTGTGGTCACAGCCACCAGCCGCCTCTCTCTCTACCTCTCTCTCCCTCCCCCCCCCCCCCCCTCTCTCTCTCTCTCTCTCTCTCTCGGTTGGTTTCCCAAAGCACCGGGGGAAGACTTTCAGTGTTGCACAAGGACTCTCGTGTGCGGATGAAGCGCCCCCTCGCGGTCAAACCCCGGCAGCACAGAAGAGGAGGTTCTTATGAATTTAAACTCCACTCTTTTGGCTCTAAAAAATACCTACCGTCCAATACACACCAATGTAATGTGATTTTTGCTTTTCTGCTCTTTTCCTATTACTTTTGCCTGATTCCTGCACATTAGTTATTCTCTTTTTTTTGGTCCTCCAAAGACTTCTGGAGAATAATCTGAAAAATGTGATTTCCATGTCCTCAAAGTGTCCTTCCTAGAATTCATTGGGCCATTTCTTGTATGTATTCCCATAAAATGATCCATGTAAAACCTGCAGATGATTATGGAGCTCCATGAGAGAAGATGCGTAGCTAACTTGATGAAGTGTTTTAGTGGAAGAACCCTTTAATGACTATTATACACCCACACCTGATGGCTTGTCGTGAAGTGAACTATTGAGCTCAGAAAAATGTTTTGAGGGGAAATTGGCAGTCATATCAACATGTGCAGAGCTGCAGAGGTTTATATGTGTAGAGGTTTATGTGACCTTGGAGTTGGAGTAACTGAACTCCATCAGGGTGTGGTAGCACTCATCCTCCACCTGAGGGTGCAGCACAACAATTTAGCAGTTGAATAAGGAAGGAGAGTAAATGCTGGAGGTTTGCACCTCTGTGACCGCAGATGCACAACCTGGACATCTAACAAACAAATTGAAGCTGATTTTCATGTCTTTTTGACGTTATTATTATTACTACAAAGCACGCTTTTGGTCAAATCAATAATAAAATGTTATATTCTCTTATATATAATGTAAGATATTAGTGATGTAATCAGTTTAGTATTCATACGCTTTTACACCAGATGAACACCAGAGCAAAGTTTGCTCATTCTGTAACTTTTTTTTAATTTTTTGGAAACACAGATATATCCCTATAAAATATTTGTAAATGAGTCTGGTAGCATTAAAAAAAAAGTATATTACATCCAAACAGGGCAGTTGCTAGGAATTCTGGGCCCCCTGAAAAAATATCGGTGTGGGCCCCTCTACCCATTCATTGCCACCTACTGGGGGCTGTGTGTGGGCCCTAGCGGGCTGTGGGCCCTTAGAATTGTCATCACCTTTCCCCCCTATACGACGGCACTGCATCCAAATGAGGTTTGGAGGGAGGGCTTCCAGCTATGAATCACATGGTGTTCCAAGAGCCGCTGCACTTATTGTCACATGAGTTCTTGTTGTATCTGTCTGTGGAGAGGCTGAGGACAACATAATCACCACACACACACACACACACACACACGACACACACACACACACACACACACACACACACACACACAATCACACACACACACACACACACACACACACACAGTTGTAGTAGATGTTAATTCTTTCGGTGTAGATTTTCACTTGCAGGTCGGAACGGTCAGTCTGTGGCGTGAGCAAATTCTCAGAAGCTCTTGCAGGATTAAAAGTTTTTGGCTGTAAACTATTCAACTCTACAGTTATTAAGGGCTGTTTTGGCAGCAATGAACAGAAACGAATATTGACTTTTACTGTTAGAAATGAGTTGTTCAATTATAGACCCAAAGTCAAGCACTGATGTAATTACACTGCGTGACGACCTTAAACAGAAAAAGGCAGTAAGGTTTAAAGACAAAACTATTTTGATTTCTTATATTTTCTACTGACTTGACAATACATTTGGGTTAAAGCACTTAAAAGAGGCCATATGTATATGTCCATAAATTTTAAGCTATGATAACAATACGGAAAAATAAATTCCAAGCAGTTGTATGAATCTCTGGGTATCATAATCATTTGTGGCACATGAATGTCGAGCATTGGGATCATGTCTGTTCATATAAGGCGTTCTAGGTGAAGTGAACTATATGACTCGGTTTATTGAGGCAGTAATGGGTGAATGTTATTCCTGTATTTGGGTCAGCAGTGCCTCCTTGAGCCTTAGCAGCAGGCAGGAATGTGTGTGCTTGAAGGAGTTAAAAAGTCTCCCCCCTGCAGCTGATGTTATGCTGCACCTGACAATAGGCTAGCATTGTGGTAGCGCCTCGACCGAAGAGGAACATCCATTATAAATGGTCCATTCAAACATTACCTTGCTGCAACTTCCAAAATGAACGCCGCTGAAGAGGCTGAGCAATCAAAGAGAGGGGTGAGTTCAAGTCGACCCTTGACTTAACACCTTAAGGCTGCAGTGGGAATGTTTACTTGAGAAACTTTTGCCAGTTTCACTGCGATGAAGTGCTTGTGAAGCCAGGGGAGAGTTTATTGTTTATTGATTTATTGTTGAATACTTATCGGATGATGCTCAAAAAGTCAGTGCACGAGTCGAAGTGAAGACGAAGACTATATATAAAATATATAATAATAAGTGTAATCACATGTAGTCTGAAATGTATGTGATACCAGTTCTTAATAAGGCACTCTTTATAAATGATTGATGGGTTAATCAATGCTTAATTAACAGCTGATAAACCATTTAAAATAATAAATGATAAATCCATCGTTTTCATGCTTTAATGATCCATTAAAGAAGAACACATCTGGGTTGCTCTGGCTGATCCTTCGTTTTTGGTAATAATACAAAATAAATCCATATTGGTTCATGCTTTTTGGTTGCACTTGACTTTTTAATCATCCATCATGTCTGAAGTTGTAAGAGTTAATACATGGTTGATAGATTGATGTTAGATGTTATGCTGAATCCCCAGCAGGTCGGATGACTCTTCATAATATAGAGATAAAGCAGAACGATCATGTAGAGTATAGTGCATTTAGTGACCTTTGGCTCTTTGTCAGATTGTGCCATTGAGACAGATTAATTAATAATCAAAAGTGGATAATGAAAGCTGTATAATAGATCACATCACTTCACTGACTGCTCTTCTCAATCTTAAACATAGGGGGAGTCAGCACATCATGTCAGGGACGGCTTCCCTGTACAGAAAGCCTCACTCCAGCTGTGTATCCTCTGCACTTTCATGCCATTTACAAGTTATTATTATAATAATATTATACATTGTGTGGACATTAGGCTGCTTAGGATGCTGTTGACCACTCTGATCCAACCTACATCCATACATTTTGATTGCTTGTGATTTCTGGGAAATGCAGCTTCTCAGAAACAAAAGGGAGTTGAATCTCACATTTTCTTGCAGCTACAGTGTAATGCCGTGAAATTTTGATCAACATGGGATGATGGAGAAAATTATCTTCACCTCGCGGTCACATTATGACAACAGCTCGCTTGTATCTTCCTCAGGATAAAGCATAAAGTCCCCAGCCAGTCTTGATTTAAGTTTCCTGTCGAGAGCAAACTCTTTAGATGAAGGATAGGCTACTCACTATTTGGGACTTTGACCAAAACGTCAGCGACACAATGCCAACAAACTTTACGGATGAATATCAACCACTGCTTATTAAAGGAATCAAAGATAAGCGACCAAAGGTATGTGGATTATAATAAAACAAGTAGGAGTGCTAGGATGCAGCTTTCTGTCTGTGGTGATACGTAAATATTTGTGTTGTATCTCTGTTTTATTGCAGTTTCCCAACAAATCCCTTCTGCTGGCCTTATGTGCTGCGGGTGTAGGCGGGACCTTCCAGTATGGATACAATGTGTCTGTCATCAACGCTCCCACAACGGTAATAATGTCTTTGATGCTTCGTATGTCATTGTTCCAAAATGTAATCATATTCTATGTGATCAGTCTGTTTGTTTTACCCACCTGTCCACCCCGACCTGAGCTCCTCTCTACATGGGGGTGGAGTGATCTGATGGATGAGTGTCTGTGATGCTAAAGGATGCACTATTTCTTCTCAAAACGGTGTTAGACATGTATTAAATGATGAAAATCATCTGTGTTCAGAGTTTACCCACCTGATGGTGTAATATCCTATTAGGACCCATGTTAATCAATCTATTCCAATGTATCCCTTAAAACACAACGCAAATGCACCGATTAAAACAGGAACAGGTAATGGTTTGAGGAAATTGATTGACAAAGTCTAAAATTATTGGAAGATAGAATCAGTAAGATATTTGATATATATAGATATTTAAAAGCCAACACATTCATTAAGAATGGTGAAGAGACCGTTTCATTGGAGCTACCTGGTGTCCGTTATCAGGAATAAATGACCACACTGCAGCCAGAATCGAGGACATTCTTTAATATTTATGAACAGTAATTTTTATTTCCCATGATGAATGTGCATGTTGTGTTTTTCTTCTATCTCAGCACGTGCAGAATTTCATCAACCAAACCTGGAGGGAGCGTTACCAAACGGACATATCAGCAGATTCTCTCACCCTGCTTTGGTCCACTATTGTGTCTATATTCACCCTAGGAGGACTTCTAGGGGCGACAGTCGGTGGGACGTTGTGTGTCAAGCTGGGGAGGCATGGACAAGAAAATATCATGGAATCAATTTTTTTTGCATATTTTCCATATTGTAGTTCAATTATAAATCTATAATATGATGTTTTTTCCAGGAAAGGAACACTGTTGGTCAACAATATATTCGCATTAACGGCTGCTCTGCTGATGGGTCTCAGTTACCCGACAGGATTATTTGAATTACTCATCATTGGACGTCTTTTCACTGGAATTAATGCAGGTAAATAAGTCATTGAAAGAGTGCATCCCAGAGAAGCACATCTCAGTATGTTGACATACATATTTGATTTGAAGATTTCATATCAAAATGTTGAAATCTGGCTTTAATCGTGTCTGATTTTCATAGGCATTGGCCTTTGTGTTCAACCTCAGTATTTGGGGGAAATAGCTCCGACTGCATTTCGTGGTGTCATGGGAATGGGAACTTCTATCTTCCTCACTGTCGGGATCTTGTCTGGACAACTGATGGGCCTCAAGTGAGTAAATGCTATGTGTATCTGATTTCCACACAAAACGTTCCACAGAATCTTTGTTTACAAGCTGTGTGTGTGTGATTTTTACAGAGAGATTCTGGGCAGAGAAGAGTACTGGCCCATCCTGCTCTCCACCACATGTATCCCAGCGTTCCTGCAGCTTATGATCCTGCCCTGGTTCCCAGAGAGCCCACGCTATCTGCTCATTGACAAAAGAGATGAAGAGGGATGTAAGAAAGGTAAATTCACACTGCAACTGCTGCACATTACATTTCTACGGTGGTTTTCATTTATTTGCCTGCCACGTTGGCGTGGGGCACATGACAGCACAAGGTTGAGGACTTCCTTTGTCTCGACTTGCCAGAGGCAGCGAGTCCTCACGGCTGAGAGTTCAAGCAGCATGTGATTCCAGTAACACAGGACGTAAAATGATTTGACACGGGAAACCTTTTGAGTGGTCCCTAAAATGTAACCTGTTGAGAAGAACGGTGTTGGAGAAAACTCCAAGCTTCTCATGTGTTTTCCTGTGTGCAGCCCTGAGGCAACTGCATGCGGCAGCTGACTGCGCCGGCGAACTGGAGGATATCCAGAAGGAGAAGAATAATTTAGCGGGTTTCCAGGCCAGGAAACCCTGGGAGGTCATCACCGATCGTAGTCTCCGCTGGCAGATTCTCACCATCTTGCTGCTCAACGCTGCACAACAGCTGAACGGCATCAATGCTGTGCGTACATGATGATATACCTGTTGATTTCCAATATCCTCTGTTCAAAGTTGAATCTATTCCTCAGTGCCTGCATTGACAGCGTTTAAGACTTAAAAACACAACAAAAGATAACTTTTTTGTCAATAACCCTCTGTTTTATTTGTTTTTTTTCCCTGTCTTTCCTGTAGATTTACTTCTACTCAGATTACTTGTTCAGACAAGCTGGTATTCCTGCTGAAAAGATACCATATGTGACCGTTGGCACAGGTGCCTGTGAATGCATCACGGCTTTAACATGTGTAAGTATGAGTTTTACATTTTATTTTGGGTGCATCAGATGATGCAACAGAAAAAAAACAATAAGTGCACAAAAACAAGGTCCTTTCTATTAAACTCATCAAGCGTTGGACAAAAGTTTGAAAACACACATCTGAAATTAAGTAAAACATTGTCTTACATTAAGTTAAGAACATATGGCATAATACATGTAAAAGGAAACATAACGAAAAAGAAAGCATAAAGGATGAACTAAAACGGTGGAGCAGAATTTGACAAAACAAAGCTCTCAATATCCCCGAAAAGGTCAGAGTAAAGAGAACATTTCCCTGGAGAGTGTTCTTGGTCTCATGACATGCTGCGTGTCTCACAGGGTTTGCTCATCGAGAGTCTGGGGAGGAAGGTGCTCATCGTGGGGGGATACTCACTCATGAGTATCTGCTGCATTTTAATCACGCTGACACTCTCTTTTCAGGTAATTCATCTCAAGACCAGAATGTGAAAATAAACAGCTATTTAAGCCATTGTTTTATGCAATTTCTTACCATTGCCTTCTGCTTTGTGCTAACATTCCTTTTGTGTGATCGTCCTTCTCTCAGGATGCTAGTCCAGTAGTTCCATACTTGAGCATGGTGTGTGTTTTTACTTTTATCCTGAGTTTTGGCCTAGGACCAGGTAACTGACTTTAACCTCCATTTAAATCTATGTTTATCAGCTGCTGTTGCACAATAGGCACTCAAACTAACATGGTTTCCTTTTGAATTGTCTTCTTCTGTGAAGGTGGCGTGACTAACATCTTGACCACAGAGCTGTTCACACAAACCACGCGCCCTGCAGCGTACATGATCGCAGGATCGTTGAACTGGATCAGCTTCTGCTTCATCGGACTGGTCTTCCCTTTTGTTGTGGTCGGTATCCAAAGAGTTGGAATTCATTTTCCAATGTTTTATCATTACCGGGTTTATTGCAACCTAGGATGTTTGAGAAAGCTTGACTCACTTCTGTTCTGTTCTGTTTCCTTCGCACAGATCGGGCTGCAGCAGTACTGTTTCCTGGTGTTCTTGGCCATCTGCTCCTTAGTGGCGACGTACATTTTCTTTATTGTTCCTGAAACCAAGAACAAAACTTTCGTTGAAATCCAGAATGACTTCAAGTCTTCTAGCAACAGAAAGGCCCGAGATGCACACAACCCAGGAATTGTATTAACTTCTACATGAAATATTACCTGTGATGCAGTGGTCGAGCAATTGAAGCCTTTTTATATCTCACAATATTAATGTCACAAAGATGAGTGACTGCCATGAGGAGTTATAGTCCACACAATAGATCACTCTGTATTACTTTGGTGTGTCAAATTTCACTTTTCACACTGTATAACTTTCATAAAATGTGCCCCATTGAGATGTTTCAATAAAAATAAATTAACAACAATGAATAACCTCATAGTGAACTTTTTATGCCATTTCTGTTGCCTGATACTTCATTTGTCTGACCTTTCAGTTTGGCATGTGACCTGCAGAACAAAAGTTTCATTGAAGTGTGTGTCGTGTATTAAACGGCTGGGAGGAACTTCAGGAGGATTTGGAGAATAGCCTACAGTTATTTTAGCTACATGGTTACTGCAAACGAACCCATGTGACATCTAATTACAATTACAACAGTAATTATTTCAGTATAAACACATGTGGCAGCCAGCTCCTAAAATGTCAAAAGTTAAATGAGGTTTAACTAATATTTCAACAACATATTAGCTTCACTTTTAGCTTCAGAAAGAGTACACTTATGTACACATTATGCATAACATAAACAATCATTTAAAAAAAACATGTAATGGTGCATACACTCAAATGTGCAATAAATGAAAAAAATTGGATTTTCTGGTTCTCACAGCAATACAGCCTGTATGTACAGTCGATGGCCAGTAAGAGGAATTTCAATTTGCAGAGTCTGCACACACAACTTGTGCTGCATTCAGGTCTTGTAGTCAGGTGTTATGCCTTACTACCTGTAGATATTTATAAGGCCACAACGATCTTGGGTCCTATTTGTCGTCTCTTCAGTAAAACTGTCTCTCCAAAATCAACCATAATTTAATTCAGTTTATTTATGCCTATTTTTAATTTAGGATTCAAATGACTGCATGGTGCTCTAGATTATTTTGATGTTACTAGTTGGCCAGCTGCATGTTTAGTTGCACTATAACATAAACAGAATACTCCATTACAGTTATCCTAGTAATTCAGTGTTAGCAATGATTATTAATATATTATATTACTGGGTTATTTTGACTCATGCATTCATGTGTTCATAGCAGTAATTTAAAAGAAACAGGCATGTTTCACTTCCCACTCCAGTCCGACAGATGGCGATAATGCGCCAAAAGGAGAAGTAGAGAAGAAGACCGAGGAGGCTCCTCCCACTCAACATGGCGTCCTAGAGGAGCGTCCACGCTCGTTTGTTGACATATATTTAAAAACCAAGTTCATGCCGTATTAGTGGATTTAAAAACACTCAAACTATGTCGAGACTCATCGTTAAAAACCTCCCTAATGGGGTAAGTATCCCACCAGGATGTGGTTAGTTCCGGTCCGCCTGAAAACGCAACCTAACCGTCTCTATCTTGTGTGCAGATGAAAGAGGAGAGGTTCAAGTCGATGTTCGCTGCCTTTGGCACAGTGACGGACTGCTCTCTGAAGTTCACCAAGGACGGCAAGTTCCGAAAGTTCGGCTTTGTGGGTTTCAAAGCGGAGGACGATGCGAACAGAGCTCAGAAACATTTCAACAAGAGCTTCGTGGACACGTCCAGAGTCTCGGTATGGCGTCCATGGCTGAACCGACACCTTGTTGACATTGTTGTTGTTTTTTTCCATAATGTGAAACCGGTGTTTGCCGTGTATTCCAGGTGGAGATGTGTAAGGCCTTCGGAGACCCCACCAAAGCAAAAGCGTGGAGCAAACATACGCAGAGCTCAGCTCCGGATAAAGCCTCCACTCCTGCTGGCGATGAGCGCAAAAAGGTGCCTACAGACAACAAAATGACCGAGGAAGAGGTCCCTGAATGTCTTAATATAATCACCAGAGAGAAAATATAACAATTTTAACTTCGCATCCACAATGTCCAACTTCATCCCCCCTTTAAAATCTTTCCTTGGCTACTATATGGTTAGTTACAGTAATGCAGCTGTCTTAGTGGAGAATAATGGGAGAACATTTCTGCAGCCTCGTCACTTCTGTCAAAAAATGTTATTTTTGTGTGTCTGCTTTCAGAAACAGAAACAGAAAACCGACAGTGCCATCGAAACTGTGAGTAAAAGTGTCAGTCGGCAACTAAGTTTGTCAAATGTAAAGCATCAATACTTCCACCAAGCAAAGCAACAACAACAAATACAAAGCAATTAGTATTTCAATCGGCCATGTTAAATATGGACATTATTTACATTTTAATTTCATAGATTTGTCAGGCAGTCCGTTTGTTTAATTTAACAGGATCCTCTCTACATCATCCCTGTTCTGATCTGTAAATCGTTTTATTGTGTACTTGATACAGTTAGTGCCCATGATATTTTATTTATTTTTATTAAGTGTTATATGACAGACAACGTTGTTTATTTGTTTATATAAATTCTAATCATTGTGTGTGCACTTGGCGTGTGTCTCAGCTGGAAGAGGACCAGGGGTTCAAGGAGTTTCTGTCAGTACATCAGAACCGAAGCCAAGCACCAACCTGGGCGAACGACACTGTGCAGCAAACAACTGATCCTGATGGCGGACGGGCGAAGGCTCCGAGTAAGAAGAAGAAGCCTGCTTCGGATGATTACCTCAACTTTGATTCAGACCAGTCAGAGGAAGAGGAAGACGGAGATGATGAAGATGAAGGTTTGTAATTAACCAGGAAGCCTGTCTGTCACCTTTTCTGACATTTTAGGGCAAACTTCTAGTTGTGGGGCCACATCCTTTGTAGGGTGCAACCCTACACTGGGACACTATATACTGGTATAAAAAGATATAAATAAACAATAACCTTACTAGCAAAATGTTTGTGACAGAGATCCTCAATACATTACTAGTATTACTACATTTCAATTGCTTCATATCACAAGCATCGAACGATAGAGGATGAATATAAAAAGAAAGAAAGAAGACTGTACTTGATTGACTGGGGTTTTTGCTTTCAGGTGCCACTAAAGAAGCGGTGAAGTCTGACTTGTCAGATATGGAGTACCTGCGCTTAAAGGTGACACAGACGGACGACACCATGGAGGAGAGTGAAGAGAAGCGTGACGGTGGAGAAAACGAGGATGGCGTTCCCGTGCAGCACACAGACAGCGCCTATGAGAGCGGTGACCGGGAAAACGTGTCAAAGACCCAAACCTCAGTTTCTTCTGGGGATAAAAAGGCGAGCAAAGGGAAGAAAACTGCCGCGCAAGAGGTGACTTATTTGAATATTCCCGTTCAATACAGCACAGCATTTGATTTCTAGTTCACACCCACATCTGTTTGTTGCAGATGGAGCCAACGACAGAGTTCACGGTGAAGCTGAGAGGAGCGCCGTTCAATGTGAAAGAGGTGAGCAAACAAGAGCACCCTGGTTCTCAGAGATGCACTGAAGGAGTTCCACATTTTATATTTCAGTGTCTGCATCTATGACACGATCTTATTGTTATGTGTGATATCAATAGCAACAAATCCGAGAGTTCATGACGCCGCTGAAACCTGCAGCAATCCGGATAGGGAAGAACGAAAGCGGAAACAGAACAGGTTTGTTCTGGGATTATTAATAATATTTTGGTGTGTAGGTGTACTGTATGTGTCCGTGTTGACTGTATGTGTGTTTCAGGTTATGTATATGTGGACCTTCACTCTGATGAAGAGGTTGAAAAGGCCTTGAAGAGGAATAAAGACTATATAGGTGAGAATTATAAGATCCCATTCTCATGTCTTGAGTGTTAAATGATCACCAACTGTATGATGTAGCCGTGTATGTGATGACTGGCTAACAGTGACCGCCTGTCAACACAGACAGGCGTTACATTGAGGTGTTCCGTGTGGATCCCTCGGGGGGTAAAGGCAAAAGAGACAGGAAGGACAAAGAAATCGACAGGAACTTCACCAGGAAGCTCAAGGAGGATGAGGAGGAGGAAGATGTTGCGGAGTCCGGTCGACTCTTCATCCGGAACCTTCCTTACACCTGCACGGAGGAGGAGATCAAAGAACTATTTTCTAAACATGGTGAATAAAAAAACTAAACTTTCATACACAAGTTCACACAGGCTTTCACTCTTACCTTGGGTGATAATAACTGTATTATCTTGACAGGTCCTTTAGCTGAGATGCTCTTCCCTATTGACAACCTGACCAAGAAACCTAAAGGATTCGCTTTCGTAACATACATGATACCAGAGAACGCTGTGACGGCTCTGACTCAGCTGGATGGACACATATTTCAGGTATTTGAACTCCAACTGATGTTTGAAACAACTCTCTACACCACCAAAGCTGTAATGGCTTCTGGATGTTTAGTGGTACAACTTACTTTACAAATGAAGTTGAGGCTGATGAGAAACATTAATTCTGTCGTGTTTTTAGGGAAGGATGCTTCACCTGCTCCCCTCCACGTTGAAGAAAGAAAAGTCTGACTCAGATGCTGGAGGTCCTGGCTCTTCAACTTACAAACGGCAAAAAGATGCTAAAAATAAAGCTTCAAGTTCCAGGTATATATATCACATTAACCCTCTGCTTCTGTATTTGTGGTTTCTCTAAATGTACTCACTTATTTTTGTGTATGGTCAATTAAATTAGCCTTCCTTCATCCCTCTTATTAAATGAATGTTACCTTCTAGTTCCCACAACTGGAACACCCTGTTTCTGGGCACAAGTGCAGTGGCAGATGCCATAGCTGAAAAATACAACACCACAAAAAGTCAAGTCCTGGACCATGTGAGTAATGCTTTGTATTGTTCTTCTGCATGAATGCTGTGGATAACATGTTCCTCAACTCAAAAACATTCCAGTAATAAAACAATTCATGGGAAACTCAAACACTTGAGGTACCAGTTTGAGGAACCGAGCTAGAGTTTTTATTGCTGTTGTCCTGTTTTTGCTCTGGCACCCTCATCAACGTAGCTTTCCCATTCAAATGAATGAGAGGAGTGTGTAGTCTGCGTGTTTTTCTGTTTGTCCTTTTTCATCTGTGGCAGCTACGTCAACATGTGAATGCTTAAGCACACTGACCAGTGCACATTTCAAGTTTCTTTGTGCTTCTCTGGTCCTTGCTCTTCTCTTCAGGAGTCAAAGGGAAGTCTTGCAGTGAGGATGGCTCTGGGGGAGACACAGATTGTTCAAGAGACTCGGCAGTTTCTTCTAGACAACGGTGTCAGTCTGGATTCCTTTAGTCAGGTATGCTCAACGCACAAACAAATTTACTTGTTGCTAAATGGCCTGTAATCCAGTTACCTTGGTTGAGTTTCCTGCGTGTGTCGTTTCCCCTGGTGAACAGGCAGCAGCAGCGAGGAGCGCATCTGTGATCCTGGTGAAAAACCTTCCAGCGGGAGTGACGGCGTCGGAGCTGGAGGAGCTCTTCTCACCTCATGGCTCTTTGGGCCGAGTGCTGCTGCCACCCTCAGGCCTCACCGCCATCATCGAGTTCCTCGAGCCAACTGAGGCCAAACGAGCCTTCACTCGGCTGGCCTACAGCAAGGTGTGTATGGCTTTAAACCAGCATATTCAGCGCATGTTTAAGGCACTTTATGAGCTGTACTGACTGACCCTATCTCTAAAAACCGTAGTTCCATCACATCCCACTCTATTTGGAGTGGGCGCCTATGGGGGTGTTTGTGGCAGCCAAACCAGAACCAGGTATAATCACTTAAACACATTCAGAAACATACAATACTACAATACAATACCATTTTTTTTAAAGTTTTGTATTTATTGTAAGTATTAATTGTAACAAAAGTATATTTTGATCTTTCCACCAAGTAGTACAAAACCAGGAGGCAATGAAGGAGGAGAAGATGGATGAAGAAGATGAGGAGGTGGAGGAAGAGGAGGAGGAAGCTGCTCCTGGTTCCACGCTTTTCATTAAAAATCTTAATTTCAGCACGACAGAGGAGAAACTACAGGAGGTGGGTCAAGTCATAAAATCAATCCTCGGTTATGTTGGGTTATACTGAATTTGGGTAAAAACATATCAAGTTTAATTTGTTTGTTTTCTGTTTGTTGCAGACATTCTCCAAATGTGGCAAGATCACATCCTGCACCATCTCCAAGAAGACAGATAAAACCGGTACTAAACCTTAAAAGTAGGACAGTCTGTAAAATGAATACATTTTTTAAGTCTCTGAATCTGAATTCTGTTCGCAATTTCCAGGCAACATGTTATCCATGGGCTACGGTTTTGTCCAATATCAGACAGCAGAGGCCGCACAGAAAGCCTTGAGGCAACTACAGGTACAATCCCCATTTCCTTCCCACATTTCTCTACAACATGGTTCTTTGCTGAAGTCAGGTCTTTGTCTCAACTCTTCACCAGCATTGTACTGTGGAGGATCACCAACTGGAGCTGAAGATTTCTGAGAGAGCCACAAGGTAAGATGTGGATCAGAACATTTTTGGTGAATTTCAGTTGTTGTGAAAAATACTAATGGGATCCATTAATTACGTGGGTGAGCTCAAAATTATTGGTACCTGTATCTTTATTGTGAATGTTGACTTTAACGGTTTGTGGGGTAGAATTTAGGCTTGCAGCTGACTTCTGTTGTCACTACTTACCCAGTTCTTTCCCCTTTGTGCAGGACTAGTGAAGTGTCACGCAAGAAGAGGCAAGATGAGAAGAAACAGACTGGATCCAAGATCCTTGTGCGGAACGTCCCCTTCCAAGCCACTGTCAGGGAAATCCGGGAACTGTTTTGGTACGCATTCCATACACACAACTGTCTTTTTTTTATACACACCATGTGTGGAGAAAATGTGGAGCGAGATAATTTTATAATACTTTGATTTATTCCCTCTGTCCTTTCAGTACATTTGGAGAGCTGAAGACAGTCCGTCTTCCAAAGAAAGCAGCTGGTTCAGGGAATCATAGAGGCTTTGGCTTTATTGACTTCCTCACCAAACAAGACGCTAAGGTGTGTAATGTTACCTTTCAGACATGTGTTTAGGAAATCTACTACCTCAAGTGCTACATTATAGATGATCATGATCTTAAATCCTGTGCCTGTTTCCTCCATAGAAAGCATTTGCTGCATTGTGCCACAGCACCCATCTGTATGGGAGACGCCTTGTTCTGGAGTGGGCTGATGCTGAGGAAACAGTCGAGACATTGAGACGGAAAACAGCTGAACATTTTCATGGTAAATCCACAAACCTTTGGAACAACATGAAGAAATGAAAACATCTTCAGTGTTTATTAATGTCTTTCTTTTATATTTTTCATCCTCTGTGACAGTGGCCACCAAAAAGCAGCGAAAGGCAGACGTTATGGAAGGAATTATGGAGACAATCGAAACTAGAGGGGATGGGGACGACTGAGTTCCTGAAACACACTTGTCTCCATCAAAGCCTTGACTCTGACCAGCGTTCCTGTGTTTTTCTGTATAAATAGGACTAATTATATTGAATTTATCAGATGATATGTGATTAGACTGATGCCAGCTTTTATATAAAATGTTTTTGCTTTACAAGTTTTAAGTCTCATTTCATGACCTGTTCTCACAATGGTTCCAAAAATGATTTCTTAAAAAAATAATTAAATATCGATTCACAAGTAAAAAGAAACTACGTATGCCATTAATTTAACAAATTGTGTGAAAATAATTTGTCATCAACACAAAAATGGATCTAGCGTCTCGTGAGTGTGTATGTGCTCGTCTATGTGTGCGGGCGTCTATGTGTGAGTACTATTGCTGGAATATGCATACACACACAGGGGTTTCTCTTGCTTATAAATGAAGGCAATTGCTTCATCCATATTGTTTACAGTCAGAACTGGAAGAACTGGACCAAAAATGTCCTGTTGCATGATGGGATCTGATTCCGCTACACCTGTCAAAATTGTTGGGGCTTCAGATAGAAGAAAAGAGCAATATTAAATGTAATGTTTGAGGTTCAAAATTGTTTTTTTTCTAATTCGATGCAACTTTCTTCTAAGCACAAGATATAAACTACACTGTCCCAATTTAAACCATTCAGCCAGTACATGTAGCGACGATATTTGCGTCATCGGAGGCTCTTTTTCAGAATAGATATGGTATTTTATTTTGAAAGTTGGGTATCTGTTATTGTCACGTGACTAGTCACCCGCGTTATCACGTGCCTTGTTCACGGTAAACATGGCGTCCGGTCATAACAATAGGTTTGCTCTCGGAGGGTTTCCAGTGGTTTTGACCGCTTTGTGTTTCATGTGTGCGTGTGTTCGAGCTGAAATACGGACCGCTGCTATTGACAAAGAGACCGGACAGCTAACCGTCGTTGAGGGATATCGAGAAGATTTTGTGGCTTGGGCGAACTTCACTGACGCCATTAATGCATCAGGGTGAGTTGACTATTTCTGAGATATTCATTCAGTACAACAGTGGGACGTGAGTTTTACACAACTGAAAGAAACGTCCTCTCTTAGCTGTCTAACCAACATGATCACCCCTTTGTCCTCGTGTCGTGTCTGCAAAGTTCCCATTGATAAGATCAGATAAGCATTGGTGTGACTCTAGACTGCACTGTGATTTGACACGAGTAAAGGAAGCAGAAAAAGGCCATTTATAATCAGGAGTCACATGAGTTGGGTCATCTGGGTCCACCAGGCTGACTGTTGTCATCTCCTCGCCACCAATACAAAAGACATAGAAACTCACAAACCTGCCCTCTTTTCCCACTGCACGTATATATATGTCATATTTCATACGAGCTCTCTTTTCAGCTGGTCTTTCTTGGAGATCACTACCAACAGTCGGTACAATGACAGTCTCCAGGCTTATGCTGCCGGTGCAGTGGAGGCCGCGCTCACATCCCAGGTGAGTTTATACAGTCCAGCTTGTGCTTGACCTACCAAAGCAGTCAGAATGTTTAATTGACTCACTTTACATATCATTTTAATCTACAATACTTGGTGTTTCTTTGTTGCAGCTCATCTATAAGCACTGGATGAATACGCTAATGGGTTACTGTGGGCCCTTCACGTCTGAACCTGGTTACTGTGAGCGCCTGAAGGCTTTCATCACAACCAATCTGCAGTGGGTTCAGGAGCAAATAGGGAAGCAGCCCAGTTCACCTTACTGGTACCAGGTACAATTTCAACATCTGTAGGGTGAATACAATCCTCTGCATGGATACAAAAGTGTTAAGGGTGGGAAATAAGATTCTGTTTGTCAGGTGCGTCTGGCTCTGCTGCAGCTGAAAGGTCTGGAGGACGGCTACAACGACGAGCTGTCGTTTCCAGTAGGCTCGTTCACCCTCAACCCATTCGGCTTCCTGTAAGTGGGTCACTCTTATTTTTTATTAATTAATGTAGTAAACATGATTCTTCACTGTTCTGAGATCAAAAACTCCACCACCGCTCTGTCCAACCAGACTTTTTCAATTGGGCGGGGATCTGGAGGACCTGGAATCGGCTCTGGACAAATCCAGCAAAACTCAACCTCTTGGATCTGGCTCCTGTTCTGCTCTCATTAAGCTGCTGCCAAACAATAAGGAGCTGCTGGTGTCCCACGACACTTGGAACACCTATCAGGCCATGCTACGCATCATCAAGAAATACATCTTTGCCTATAGAATTTCTCCTTCAGGTAGTTTACTTATACAAGTGTGTCTTCTGTTCATCATTGCTCCTCATTACTTACATTAAAGGAATAGTTCAGTATTTTGGGAAATAAATGTATTTGCTTATTGGGTGACAATTAGATGGACAGATTAGTGACACACCTGTTTTTTTGTAGTAAAAAATTGGCTTATTTTAGTATAAAGATTGGAAACTGGGGAATTTACAGCTAATCAGTTAATCCAGCTAGCTGTTTCTCCCATTGCCAGTCTTTAAACTAAGCTTAATGGCTACTAATAGCCTCATATTTGAAGATAATTAAAGTTTGAAGTCCCAGTAACGAACTGACTGTCGTTGCTATATATGATGTGAATCATGAGTACAGATTTGTATGTGCTTGATTTGTTTATTTTTTGTTCAGGCAAGGATCTTCTCCCTGGAGGAACTCAAGCATTCTCCTCTTATCCTGGATCGATCTACTCCGGAGATGACTTTTATATCCTAAGTAGTGGCTTGGTGAGAACTGTTTCTACCTGGCATAATGATGCCTTATTCATATGTTTACTTTAGTCTGCAAATTGAGTAGAGCCTATTATAGTTTCTTTTTCTTAATCTATTTTATGTCCCCCAGGTTACCTTGGAAACCACCATTGGCAACAGTAACCCCGCCCTCTGGAAGTTTGTTCAGCCCACAGGGACCGTCATGGAGTGGTTGAGGAACATTGTGGCTAATCGACTGGCTGCTACAGGCAAGGAGTGGGCTGAGATATTCAGCCAGTACAACAGTGGAACGTGAGTTTTACACAGCTGAGATAAATTGTTAATAAGGATGGGGTCACCAGGCTGACTTTTTGTTGGAAAATGCTGTAACAGTTACTTCATCAATTATATGGATATAAATAAAAAGCAGCGAACGACACCAAGGTAAAGGTTGTATGCTCATTTTGGACTGTGTGTCTTTGTAGGTATAACAACCAGTGGATGATTGTGGACTATAACCACTTCGCTCCAGGGAAGACGGACATTAAAGCGGAGCTCTTTGTCGTGCTGGAGCAGATTCCGTAAGTCTTTGCACCAAATCCTCAAACAAAACACATATTTCAGTGTTTGCATTTATGACTTCTACACCTCTCACTTAAAATGTTCTTTTCTAATCTTTTAATGCTGCAGGGGACACGTTGTTTACGCTGATAAAACTCAAGAACTGCTAGAGAAGGGCTACTGGGCGAGTTATAACATACCGTAAGTATTAAACATCTACTTCAGATTAAATTTGTTCTATTTATGTTATATTTCAAACTGTCTTTTTCCCCCATATGTGCACATATGTAGGTACTACGTGGACATATTTAATGCCAGTGGCTGCAATGAGCTGGTTGAGAAGTTTGGTCCGTGGTTCTCTCAGGACCAGAATCCTCGCGCTCAGATATTCAGGAGAAATCAGACGGCTGTCACAGATATGGACTCAATGATCCGCCTTATGAGGTGCAAACAAACTTTAATGTTAGATTTTATACTTTTTACATGCTGATAATGCAAATGTTGTTTATTTATGACATGCACTGTCTCTTCTCAGGTATAATAACTTTAAGGAAGACCCGTTGTCAAGGTGTGAAGGCTGTGATCCACCTGCGAATGGAGAGAACGCTATCTCAGCCCGTTCAGACCTGAACCCAGCTAATGGAACATATCCGTTTGGCGCCTTAAGGCAGAGGTCGCATGGAGGAACAGACATGAAGGTTTTGATATTTCTCTTTTGAAGGATCAACATACCACATTCAGAGCATTAATATAGCAGCAAACGATCTAAAGATATAGTGGACTAATATTTACCTGTGCAGAGAATGAAGTCACAGTCCCTTTCTGTGTGTTTGCCTCAAATGTAATTGACAGCACCCTGTTTCAAGAAAATCTAATGCATTGTGTGTGTTTTTGTGCAGGTGACCTCCTATGGGATGTTCCGTGACTACGGCATGCTGGCAGTGAGTGGGCCAACATGGGACCAGGTGCCACCCTTCCAGTGGAGCACTTCTCCTTACCACGACCTGATGCACATGGGCCACCCTGATACTTGGGCATTTAAGCCGATAAAAGTCACCTGGAGTCCTTGATTGTTACTGTGCTGTGTATGCAAGGCATTGCGAGTGCAAATACCGCCCGCTGATTTTGACAAAGGGAAACAATACTTTATGCAGTGTAACATACCGTTTATGATCACAGTCTTATTATCGATTTATTTCAGTATTACAGTGATGCAATATTTGCATAATTAAAACTAATTTCAATTGTGTAATGTAAATTACTCGGTATGATTGTTATATACTGTTGATACTATTGCTTATGTTAATACCACCACAACTGTTAATGCTACTACTACCAACACCAAATGCAATTGGAACCCAAGGGCCTGGGCTGCACGAGATTTCTGCCTAAAAGCCTATTAAGGCAGTTTTTTCTTGCCACTGTCGCTGTAACGCTTGCCCCTGGGTGATGTTGGGACGTTGAAATTGTATTGAGCGTATTCAAGTCCTGCTCAATGTGTTAAGTGTCCTGAGATTTATTATGTTGTGATATGACACTATAAATAAAATTGAATTGTCATTTTAAATAATTCTGTGTGATGTATTGTATCATTTTTTATTATTTTTTTGTAAGATTTTTTTCTCAAAGTGCCCAGATTGTTGCCTTTTACAAAAAATACAAATGTCTTCATCTCAAATGTGGTTCTTTTTAAAAACATGTAAAATATTTTGTCTGACCAAAGCAGCCTCCGATGACGCAAAATGACGATATTTGCGTCATCGGAGACTCTTTTTCTGAATATAAATACAGATATCTCCCATCTCTGGGGGAAATGTAGGAATGATGATGAATGAATTTTTGGAAGTCCACAATTAGTTTTAGGTGAGTTTTGGCCTCTTTTTGGCTGGATTGTGGGGATTTGGGGCTCTTCTGGGACGATTATGGCTGTATTTTGGAAGGCCACAATTAGTTTTGGGTGAGTTTTGGCCTCCTTTTGGTTTGTTTTTGGCTTGCCTATTTTGGGCCATTTAGGGCCCGGAAGCCTGGCCATAATCTTGCCAAAATGACCAGCCAGATTTGGGCCAAAATTATGCCAAAAGGTTTTTGCTATCGTGGCACTGGAGCCCTAGCAGTAGCTTTTGCTTTTTTCCGCGTGCTTTCTTCTTACCACCGCTGATGCTCCCTACACGTACGGGGAGAGACAGTAGAGAAGCGCAGGTCCGAGCAAGGTGGGCGAAACCAAATCTCAGAGCGGGAGGGGGCACAGACAAACGTCACTATTTTTTACTGATAAATTGAGAAAATCTACCACACTGTTGTGATTATTACGGAAGCCCTAAACGGCCATGCATACATACATTTTATTTCATCCGTTTTGTCGTGATAACGAGATAATTTCCATCCGTTTTCCCGTGATAACGAGATAACAAATTAAACGTGGTAGGCGAGATTTCAAATTCGGTAAAGTTGGAAAGATATTCACAGATTCTAACTGACAATAAAGAGACCCTTGATGTGTGTAGTGATTTTGGAGTCTCTGTAGGCCTACTGTATAAGTTATTGATTGTCTTGCAATTTGCAGACGGTCCCTGCGCACTCGCCCGGCTGCCGGTTGCGCATGGAGATCAATGTTCTCCATTCAGCTCGCAGGACGGCTTATTTATGTAAGAAGTCGGGGTTTTGGTGCTTGTAGCTCGTAGTCTATGATATTAGATGAGACAGAGGCATCATTTGTGTTTGAAAAATTTTCACTTCTGATTTATTGATCCCGGAAGTTCGACTCTGTGAATATCTTTCCAACTTTACCGAACTTCAAAATGATCTCGTTATCACGGGAAAACGGAGGAAAATGATCTCGTTATCACGGAAAACGGAGGAAATAAAATATATGTATGCATGACCGTTTAGGGCTTCAGTAGATTATAATGCTTAACATTCAATATCAATAATTATGATATCATATTGGGTGGGTTGTGGTGGCTGGTTTGGATTATTCCCCCCTCCCATAAATTACGTCCATGTTTCCGACGCGGTGTGAAGGCAGCATCGGTGTGGTCAAACTGACAGTTGGTCAAGGTCAGAGGCGCGAGCGCGGTGGCGGCGGCAGGTTGGGAGTTTGACACAGAGAGAAACCTGTTTGTCCCTCGGAAGAAATTAATACTCGAAAATGACTGAAGACTCACGGGCGGTTGCCGTCGATGTTCCCACAACTCAGACCAGACCGGTAACGGTAAGTAACTGCTCAAAGTTGACAAACGGCTCCGAATGTATCAACAGGCTCATTAGCAAGCTAGCTAATTTAAGCTAACTAACGGCTTTTCAGTGGAGTTTGTTGCATCATTAAAAAAAAACTATAATAATGTGTTTTGTCGAAACAGTTCGACTTCCGAAAAAGAGTGGATCGACAGCTTGGTCCCCATATGATAAGCGGAGACGTAACTGGTAACTTAATAAATATATTTTTTAGTTATAATTACCATCTGAACTACCTATTTCTACCGCCTAGCTGTGTTTTTTGTGTTATATCCACCTGTGTAGGCAACATATTACAGAAGAACGACAGGGACAACAGTGTGGACCTGGCTGAAGAGTCTCTGCTGAATAAACTGGTCCGGCGCAGTCTGGTGCAGAACACAAACCAGGTTGAGGTCCTGCGGCGAGACCCCGCATCTCCTCTCTTCTCTGTGAAGAATTTTGAGGAGCTGAGACTGTGCGTTTGATTGTAATCTAAACTTTCAAGCAGCTGTATGTTGTTTCTCTCCCTCCCTCCGTCCTCAAACACTTGTTGCTTTTGATGATCAATAGGAAACCTGGACTGCTGAATGGTGTGTACAACATGGGATTCAACAGACCCTCCAGTATCCAGGAGAACGCTTTGCCCCTGATGTTGGCACAGCCGTGAGTTCATTTTCACTCAAGTCATCTTGGTTTAGTCATTGGACAGAAACATAATTTACATTAACGTTACTTATCAAGCAAAAATCAAGGTTCAAGCCACTCAAATATGAGGATTTGCTGCTCTTCTCTGTCATTTAAATAACCTGAAAGTTAATTAACTATTTTGATTGTCATGTAATTGTTCAAGTTGTTCATCAATGAAAAATACTATTTTCTTGTTCAAGGTTCTCAAAGATGAGGATTTGCTGTTCTTCTCTCTTTGAAAACATTGTAAATTATTCATATCTGTATTTTGGACTATTGGTTTCACAAAATGAAAAACATGACATCATCTTTGGACTTGAAATTGCTGTTTTTCTCACTTTTCTGACAGTTAATTAAAAGAGCCCTCAAAAAGGTTCTGGCAATAATCTAATTGATAAATTGACTAATCATTTCAGCACATTTTTTAAGCACTTTAGTGCAGTATTTTTTCGAGCAAGTTCTAGCACATCCAAAACTAATTCATAGCACTTTATATACATTTATTATAACCATGGTTTTGTTAGTTTAAGCCAGTGGCGTCAATTTAGCCAAAGCTAAGGTATGGCAAGGTTACTAGTCACATGACTTAACTACAGTGTCAATCAATATACATGCCCAGCAAATAATCATAACAAAAGTGACAACTCTGCTATGTAGCTTATCTGTGTGGTTAGGAAAATTTGAACTTTTTCAAATGCAGTCTCACTCACATCCCGCTAACATAACTATGGACACAAACACTTAACTACGCATGCTAATCAGTCAATTCAGTCAAATGCGCCGTTACATTTCAGCACCATGGATAGCAAGCGGCAGGGTTAGAGAGCAGTAATAGCCTTTCTGACAAACACAATTTCACTCATTCTGTTCACTTCATTCACTATGTAATTGCAACAATATCACGTGAACATACCAGGTCAACTTAAAACTGTTAAAGTCCAAATGCAAAGAGGAGAGGGGGGGAGGGAGCAGAGGGTGCTGAGTGGCTAACAGCCTCGTTAACAGCCTGAATCCCACCTTCCCTACCTGGTCCTCCTCCCTCCCCTGCTGGGGCAACATTGGACCCATCGCCTGCCTCTTTTTTTTTGATAAAAAAGATTCTAAAGTTATCTGATTCCTTTTCATTTTAGTTAATTAGCTTAGCAAAACAAAAAACAAACAGAAACGCGATAACAATAATGACCCAGCTCTGACCTCCGTCGTCTCGTCAGGGAGGGCTGGGAGACACCACATTTCAAGATATGGAGGGGGGATACAAGTGTTGGGAAAGATAATATCTAGAGAAATCGATTGTGTTGTTCTGATTTTCACTTGTAGTTCATTTATATGTATTAAATAATAGATTAATCAATACAAATAAGACACAGAGTAATTCCATAAATGTATAAAAAAAAAACGAATATTTACATTTTCCCCTGGAGCCAAGGTGTGGCAGCTGCCATAACTTGCCATACCCAATTGACGCCCCTGGTTTAAGCGAATAATCTAGATCTATAATGAGAATGTGAAAAGGCTAATTTTGCATGAATCAATGGACTAGGGCTGTAACTAATGATTACTTTTGTTATCAATTAACACCAATTATTGTATTGGTTAATTGTTTAGTCTGTAAAGTATCCTAAAACTGAAAAACATCACATAGAATATACAAGGTAAGGTCATCAAACCAAGCATAATGCTTTTAAAATAAGTTTTCGATTGAGAAAAATAGTTATAGTTGTGTGTATGTTCTGCTGATTGCTCCAGCTCTGGACTCTAACAATTGTACTTGGGTTTCTTACATCACTTCATTATATTTTTCTTCTCCCAGATATATGAATCTGATTGCCCAGTCACAGTCTGGCACGGGTAAAACTGCTGCTTTTTCTCTAGCCATGCTCAGCCGTGTTAACACAGACAATAAATGGACTCAGGTAAGCATCTCATGTAATCTGAAAAGTCCAGCCAGTGTCCACATTGAGTAGTAGAAGCTGAAATGCCACTCAACATTTGAAAACTGTTTGGTTCCTCCAGTGCCTTTGTCTCTCCCCAACATACGAGCTCGCTCTACAGATCGGCCAAGTGATCGAGCAAATGGGGAAATTTTATCCTGATTTGAAACTGGCCTACGGCATTCGGGGCAACAGAAGTAAGAATGTGACTGTACTTGTAATTACACCTGATGGAATAAGGGGTAAACTGGTATTTGAGAGCCGGTGTCACCGTGTGAATTCCTGCATTCTGTTCAGTGGCGCGAGGCATCAAGTTGCAGGAGCAGATTGTCATCGGGACGCCAGGCACAATCCTGGACTGGTGCACCAAGTACAAGCTCATTGACCCCAAGAAGATTACTATGTTTGTGCTTGACGAGGCTGATGTGATGATCGCCACACAAGGTCATCGTGACCAGAGCATACGGATCTATAGGTGTGTTTGCTTTTCAGAGAAACCTCCCGATGATGATAACAAAAGTTATCTTTGTCATGTCCGTCAGCAAGCTTCTCTTGTCACAATGTTTTCCTCCCTTTCTCTCCGTACCAACACAGACAGCTGACAAAGGCCTGCCAGATGCTGCTTTTCTCTGCAACCTTTGACGACTCTGTGTGGGAGTTTGCAGAGCGGGTGGTCCCCAATCCCAATATCATCAGGCTAAGGCGCGACGAGGAGACCCTGGATAACATCAAGCAGTTCTATGTGTTCTGTAGGGACAAGGAGGACAAGTTCACTGCCCTCTGTAACCTCTATGGGACCCTTACTATAGCACAGGCCATGATCTTCTGCAATGTAAGTCGGCTGATTTAACCGTGTCTTAGAACACACTTGATTAGGATTTAATGAAAACTATTCCTTCACTGTTCTGATCACACCTGGAGATCTGTTTCTGGATACACGATATGGATTATGTGTGATTATTGTATTATCTCCTGGTGTTTAATTGTTCTCGTTATCTCCATTTTTTAAAAATTTAAAGCAATAGCTCTCAACAGGCCGATAAGGGGCATTGTTCGGCTCACGCATCAGATGATTTCTGAATCGTGGTGCTGCGGACGCAGTGGTCGGTGCATATCTGCTGCATTCCTGCTTGCTTGCATATTCTGGGCAACATTGTTGAACCTCCTCCTTACGTAGTGCTGCATGCCGTGGCTGCATGGCTCAATCTAATCCACCATAAAACCCTAAATGATTCCATTTTATAGCTGATTTTAGTAGCCGACTACTTTGTATCTATAACCTGTGTTAGATGTCAACTTGTCGGATGGATTGTCTTTCCTTAGAATGAGGTAATGCTGTACCCATTGCATCCACATCTGGTTCAGATCTGATGACAAAGCGGATCTCTAGATGTGGTCTGGCTGATCCAGTCTATTACATTTACATCTTTCATTAATGTGTTGTTTCTTGTATTTGTCAAGATAGGATCTCCAGGTACAGATTGCATGGGGATGTCGGTTGTAAATTGGGTGTTGAATTCCAGTAAACCAACAGATATTTTTTAATCAGTAATGCATAATTCATAGCAAAGTAGGATCAGAGCAGAAGTCTCATAAGAAGGCATGTCGTTCTTGTTTTATGATACAAATTTTGACACACAAATAAGTATTTTCCAATTCCTGGAAAAATGTCTCCTGACAAGACGCCAGTATGAGCACTTTAGTTTGGCTGATACTTTTTCTTTAGACTCGCAGGATGGCTGCTTGGCTGTCCACAAGCATGATCCAAGAAGGGCACCAGGTGTCCTTGCTGAGTGGGGAAATGACGGTGGAGCAGAGAGCCGCCGCCATCGAACGCTTCAGGGACGGGAAAGAGAAAGTGCTGGTGAGCACCAACGTGTGCTCCAGAGGTACGGGAGGGGTTTTAAAATGAAAACATCACGTTAATGTTGGACGGTGAGTGTGTACATTTTCTCAAACTCATTAGTGGGTCATGATGATTACAGGTATTGATGTGGAACAAGTGTCGCTTGTGGTCAACTTTGACCTCCCTGTGGACATGACTGGGAACGCTGACAACGAGACTTACCTTCACCGGATCGGCCGCACAGGGCGCTTCGGCAGAAGAGGATTCGCGATCAATATGGTTGACAGCGAACGCAGCGTGGATATTATCAAACAAATTGAAAGGCATTTCAGTATGTTCCCGTTTCTTTCACTTTGATCATGCAAAACGGCAAATGCACGGATCCTAATGTGACTATTATCTCTCTCTTCCTCTCTCTTACAGTGAGGCAGATGAGAATCCTTGATCCTAGCAATCTTGATGAAATGGAACTCCTGATCGGCTGAATGCTTTGCTCCGTGCACCATCAAATCCTCACGCAGTGAGACACGTGTTACCTCAAATGTGAGACTTGAGTTCCTTTCCAGAGTTTATTGTTTGCATTTTATTCTTTACAGAGGAGAGAATCGCGCTAATGTTTATGCAAACTTTTTTCATGGCAGTATTCTGTGCCATTTTTATTTGATGTGTCCAATTCTGATTGATCATTAAGTCACCTTAAGCATGTAAATTATAAAATCACCCACCGGCTGTTAAAACAGCATTTAAGGGTGTTGATGAGACTACAGTTGATGGTTTGCAGTTTTGTTTGTTTGTCTTAAATGAATTGTTGATATCCTTGAGTGACTTGAAGCATTTTAAGAATAAATAACTATACCGTTGCATATCAAACTTGCAGTTTAAATACCATCTGTTCATGAAAGCTGCGGCTCGTCAGAGGAAAAGGTTTTTACACTGTACCAAGTAAAATCATTATATTGGGTGTATCCGAAACAGCCTTTTATTAAACATGATGATTTAAATATGTCTTTAGGGAAAATACAATATGTTCTTAAGTTAAGCGTGTAGCCCCTGAATGCTCTGCTCTTTAGTGTGATTGATTTGTTTTCAACATTTTCCAGAGGGAGTTTGATGAGTCACATCGTGGTACGTTCACTCATCATCAAAAACAGCTTTTATCCTTCCAGAAATGATTTTGACTCCTTTTTCAGTATGAAAGAAATATAAAAGGAGTACTTGCTCGGAGCAGAGTGAAGGTTGTTAGCAGTTGGCCTTTTTCACAGTGGTGATTTTGATTCAAAAGCACAGGTGTTACTCATGAGGTCAGCGTCATTCATTAACACTATTAATTACACCTGATTTATGGATTTGTGTTCACAATATGAAAGCAGGGTGTTGCAGTATAAAAAGATAGTGATGAATTCAACACATTGACTGTACTTCTCTAACAGAGGACTATTTGGCATATAAGAACGTCAATCAAAAAATGTAAGATATGGAAACAAACTATAGCCATTTAGTTGTTGTTTATCAAAAAAGGTTACAAGTTAGATTAATTAGTTGGACAGTATTATTCTGAATTTGCTATCATCTAAAAACGGTTACAAAAATAAGATTTTGTATACTAAGGTATACTAAGAAAAGAACCATGATTTTCTCTAGGTATGTGAAGGGTTGTGAGGATTTGGATTTTATTTTAACTCCAAGGGCCAGGTGACTTTATCAGAATGCATAGTATCCAGTAGCTGGATCCATGTAATAACTGGCCTTTAAAAATAAAAATCTGCCTGCCTCTATGGGAGATTAACATAGGGTTGCCCATACTTATGCACCCTGTATTTTAATGAAGAACATTTATTTCTTTACGATACATCATTCATTCACAAAGAAAATTGGTGTCCTAATAAGGTAGGATTTTTCCTCATTTGTTTAATTAAGGCATTGAGATCACTTTACAAAAGACGATTTTTATTCCTCTTTCAAGTCAACTTAAACGTGGGGTGCCTAAACGTATGCATAGCATCCGTGTGTATATATATATGTCAATCACCAAAATGATCCGTGTGACTTGCTACTGAAGTACAGGTATTTTTATTTAAAACATTGACTCTATGTTTAATGGAATTTATATTTACAACAGTGACTTATTTTCAAATGTGTACATTTACTTTTGAAATTGGTTCACCCCCTTTTCTCCTATACCAGTTGTCAAGTGTTTTTTTACATATTTATTTATTTTATTATAAAATACACTTGAAGTTTATAGTTTATAAGCCAAGTTTTTGAATATATATACAGTAAATAGCCATTTTGGAAAATAAGCACTGTAAACACTGTATTTATTATTAATTATTTTAAGTCTAATTATATTCATGGTATTTGTCATTTTATATGTGTACAAAGTAAAAAAATGTAATTAAAATTAATTGTATTTAATTATTTATTATTTTATTTTAAAAGGATGATTTATGCTTTTGAAATATCAGTGGTTAACTTTTCTAAGAAGCAGATTCACTCAATCTGTCAGGCTACGAGAGTATGGTCTGTTGTTATGGCGGTTGCCACATCGCTTCTTCGGGCTGTGCCCAGCCAGGCTCCGTGGCAAGCCCGGCCACCAGGCCCTCGCTGATGGGCCCTCCCTCTGGGCCTGGCTCCAGACGGGGGCCCCGGGCTTGCTGCGGTCACTCCTCTTCTTCCTCGGTTTTTCATGGGGTCTTTTGAACCATTCTTAGTCTGGCCCCTCACCTGAGACCAATTTGCCATGGGAAGCCCTACCAGGAGCACAAAGCTTCAGGGTCCTCAGGGTCATAGGGACACACAAACCTCTCCACCGCGGTAAGGTGATGGTTCCCGGAGAGGGTTTTTTTTTTGGGGGGGGGGGTGTTTTTTAAATGGGAAAACCTGACCTCCAGGAGAAAACCCTTAAACCGAATCAACTATTTTTGGGGATTTATGGGAAAAACCTGAGGACCAGGAAAAAACCCTTAAATCGATTGTGGATATTTCTAGTGGGAAACCTGAGCACCAGGAGAAAAACCCACGTATAATGCAGGGGGAGGAGGGAGCAGGGGGGGGGGGGGGGTGTTAGGGGACGTATTTTAATGTGTTTTTTAAATGGGAAAACCTGACCTCCAGGAGAAAACCCTTAAACCGAATCAACTATTTTTGGGGATTTATGGGAAAAACCTGAGGACCAGGAAAAAAACCTTAAATCGATTGTGGATATTTCTAGTGGGAAACCTGAGCACCAGGAGAAAAACCCACGTATAATGCAGGGGGAGGAGGGAGCAGGAGTGGATGGGAGGAGTCGTGAGGTAGATGGATGAAGGGTGATGTAGATGGAGGGGACAGAGATGAAGGGGACGGAGATGGAGGAGGGTGGTGATGGAGATGAAGGAGGTCTGAATAGAAGCAGGGGCTCCCCCCCACTTCTATCCACACCTAGATGAGGAGGGAGGAGGGGTGTCGCCACCGCACCTTTTTGTCCGGTGCATCAGGCTAAACAAACCCCTCCTCTTCTCCTCCTGTTCGTTCTCCTTCTTTTTCCTCTCCTTCTCATGCATTTTGTCCATCATCTTCTGAAGCTCTGTCTGAGTGTCCTTCTTGGAGGAGAAGACTCCTCTTCTCCGCCAAAAAGAACATCCATTTTTCAGGCTCAGACAGAGCTTCTCCAGGTCCAGTTTGTCATCCTGGGCCTGTCGGACTTTGGTCTCAAGTTCCTTTCTCTCGCCATCCAAGAGTTGGAACTTGGTCTCATGGCTCCGTTGTTTCTCTGCCAGCTCGTCTTCCAGGGCGTTGCATCGTGTCTGACAGAAGCGCTTACTCTCCACGAGTTCAGCTTCCTTCACCATCAGCTGGGTTGTGGTGTCTTTGAGTTGCCGAGAAAGGTGTGCAACATTTGTAATTTTGTCCTTACACCTCGCCACCATCTCATCAAAGCTTTGTTTGCTTTGACGCTTGGCGGTTTCCATCTTCTCTCCCTCGGTTTGAAAATGGTTTCTCAGCTGTTGGATCTCAGACTCCTTCTCTCTCAGGGTTTCAGAGAGCTTCACCGTCTTCTCCCCCTCGGTTTGAAGACGGTTCCTCAGCTGATGGATCTCAGACTCCTTCTCTCTCAGGGTTTCAGAGAGCTTCACCGTCTTCTCCCCCTCGGTTTGAAGACGGTTCCTCAGCTGATGGATCTCAGACTCCTTCTCTCTCAGGGTTTCAGAGAGCTTCACCGTCTTCTCCCCCTCGGTTTGAAGACGGTTCCTCAGCTGATGGATCTCAGACTCCTTCTCTCTCAGGGTTTCAGAGAGCTTCACCGTCTTCTCCCCCTCGGTTTGAAGACGGTTCCTCAGCTGATGGATCTCAGACTCCTTCTCTCTCAGGGTTTCAGAGAGCTTCACCGTCTTCTTTCCCTCGGTTTGAAGACGGTTCCTCAGCTTGTTGATGTCCGACTCCTGCTTGTTCAGGGATTCAAAGCTCTTCTTTGGCTTCTCCTGATTGGTTTGAAGACGTTTCCTCAGCTGGTAAATCTCTGACTCCTGCTTGTTCAGGGTTTCAGAGCTCTTCTTCGTCTTCTCCTGCTCCTTTTGAAGAAGTTTCCTCAGCTGGTAAATCTCTGACTCCTGCTTGTTCAGGGTTTCAGAGCTCTTCTTCGTCTTCTCCTGCTCCTTTTGAAGAAGTTTCCTCAGCTGGTAAATCTCTGACTCCTGCTCGTTCAGGGTTTCAGAGCTCTTCTTCGTCTTCTCCTCCTCATTTTGAAGAAGTTTCCTCGGCTCGTTAATTTCACACTCCTTCTCTTCAACAAGGTCCTCCATCTCTTTCAACCTATTATTGTGAAAATTAACGCTGGGATCAACGGCCAACTTTTCAGTCTGGTCAGTTTTGTTGGTTTGACGTGGTGCTGGAGCTCCAGCACCACCAACAAATCTTCTGTTGTTCCCTTGCTGAATTCTTATATCCACGGCACAGAACATGTTGTTGTACCAACTGGATCTTATACTACTATATACTATATATATATATATATATATATACAACTATAATAGTAGTATTAACCGTTTCAAAGTAGATAGTATCTATAATAGATTTTATCTCTTGATCGGACTCCACTGCAACTCCACAACAAATGGATGTGCTTCTCTGGAATTTATAGATACTGCAGGGCCTTAGGATCAAAGGCACTGCCTTTGATCCCATGATGTCACTCATCAGAATGTTCATCACTGAAGGGGGGGTGGAATGGGGGTGGAAAGGGGGGGTGGGTGGAAGGGGGCGGAATGGATGGAATGGAATGATGTCATATAGAATTTCTTTTTTGATATTAAGTCCACCCTCATGTGTTGGGAAAAAAACATCTTTTTGATGATTTAAACTTTTTTTTTTAACAAGATCTCTGTAATACACCTTAATTAATAGGTAAGTATCCCCTCATGTGATGCTTACTTACTAAATTATATTGGTAAGATGATAAGTGTTCAGAAAAATATATTCACCTGTTCACACAGCCCACGACCAACGTCATGAACTAACGTCAGAACATTTTTAACAGAGTGGCTGTAATGTCCTGTATTCTGTTGCATTTTAACGTGGATTGAGACTTGTATCTGGTTGTAGCAGGAGAAAGAAATATGGGTACATGTTGTAAAGTGGTCGGCTCCCGTCAGATCATGTATTTGAAAATATTAATAGTCTTATTATTCCATATGCATGTGTAACCGGATGATATATGGCATCTATTCATTTTGGTTCTTTGGTGTCCTCGTTAGTCTGTCTGTTTTGCGACAGGTATGGCGATCGCGGCAGGTGTGACACGCACCTTTCCGGCACCTGTAGTGCGGGGTGGTTTATATACCCCCCAGTTATTTAGTCTCTCTCTCTCTTCTGCCGAAGCGGGTGGTGCGTGTTGGCAGCTCCGCCTTGCCATCGTATCCCGGCGTCTGTGCGGTAGTGATGGGCAAAGGGAAGCTTCGAAACAGTTCGAAGCGATGTTTCAGTATGTGTTGAAGCCTTGAAACGAATATGAAACCTGACTCTACAGTGGCATCTCGTGGCCACTTCTGTGAACTATATGCTCGCGCCAAAGAAAACTCCTAATTATGTGCCACTATGAAATGAGCCAGTCTTAGGTTTCCTTAATTTAAGTAGAATACAGGTTGAATTAAAGAAACATTATTAAAAATATATAAATGACACATTGTTATATGCAATACAATAATCAAAGATTTTTATTCAAAAATAATATTTGTTCAGCTCTTTTTGAGCTGAGTCTGTTTCTTTTTTTTTGGATAACACTTCCCCTGCTTTTGAAAAAATCCTTTCACAGGGTACACTTGTTGCAGGGACACTTAAAAATGCTGTATTGAATATTTACACTACCAGGATGGTGAATGTGAGATTAACTAAACTGCAGTGTTTGTGTTCTTGTAAATGAACATTGAACATTGTGGCTCATCACCAACATTAATGTACTACCTGCTGTAACTCTTCTGAATTGTAGAAAACCCAATTCAGGTGAATGGAAAAAGTAGTTTCTACAAATCAAAAATGAACCGGGATCTAAAATCGTCTTGAGTCACAATCAAAATGTACTCGCAGATCTCTACAGTTAGAGTTTTGCCACACAAGCAGTAAAGAAGTCTCCGCTCGTTACACTGCGCATGCGTCATACCCCATAGCACTGATAGCAGCGTAAAAGCTGTCGTGTTGGTATCTCTGTGCCGCTGGAGTTAAACTGTAACGTAAACATGTCAAGCCCCTGTTTACTTAACGTCAAGAAACTCGGATATCTACCAAAGTTCGCGACTTGATCAGAGAAGACTGCTCGAATTCAAGGTATGAACTCATCTTTTATTACATTGAACACAACCTGACGCTGCAGTTACTTAGTTATCGAAGGAGCTCGTTGGCTGATAAACTAGCTACACGACTACAATAGTCCCGAGTACCGTAGTTAAATGTTCATTAAACATCAGTGAAAGGGGTTGTTTTCCAAGGCAATACTATTAGTTCACTGTTAGTGACGTGTTTAGGGGGCATTTTGGGGTTTGCTAATACAAACTCACGAAGCATATGGTAACCGTTGCCACCGTTAACCTTATGTTTAATCTAGTTTTGAATGACACTGTCGTTGACCAAGAAACTGTTAAAGTTAAGGTCTTTTGGGGGTTGTTTGGTAAAACTGGACATGTTACTTTCGGTTGGTGAGCGACGTTCACGGAACCGACCCATCACAACCGCCAGAGACACTGTGGACTAAAGCTGTGAAAACTTGGAAAATGACATGCCTGTGACTCGTGTTTACAGCTTGGCGCTGGGTGTATGTGGAGTCTGACGATGGCTTTCTGGCAGCCAGTGACTAACCTCAGAGAATACGCATCCCAGAATCCACCGGGGGTCACATTTTTCCTGTGTCTGCTGACTATGGCCATCTCCTGTATCTGCCTCAGCTCTTTCAGCTCCACTCACACCCTGCCTAACCCTGACACAGCGAAGGTGAGGACTCGCTTATTCAGATCACATTGGAGATTATAATGTAATAAATAAACATGATTCATCTAAGAGGACGGGTTCAAATAAAACACAATGCCTTTACTGCATATGTGTGCACTTGTGTTTCTGTGCTCATCTGATACTGATATGCAAATCGTACACTCAATTCTTCTTTTAAGGACTGGAACTACCTACTGTCCTCCTTGTCCCAGTTCCAGCTGTGTGTGAAAGCCAACGCAAGTTCACCTGAGCAAGTCTCGCCAGCCCCCCCTACTCTGATGGATAGAGACACGTCAGTCAACTCTACGATGACTTTCACCACTCTGCATCTAAAGGTTCCTCTGGCTGTGACTGCCAACTCAAACGGTGGCTCTCTGAAACACTTTGGTTTGCACGCTGCCTTGAGAGCCAGTCAATTACATCTTGGAGGTTGGTATTGCATCGCAGTTTAGTTGTAAAAAAAAAAATGTGTGTGTGTGTATGACGATCATTTTACCTCCCCCAGGCAACGAGATTGTTAATGTGACTCTGGAGTTTTTGTCTGGAAATGACACCGACACCTGTCTCACCATAAGTGCCCCGGTCCACATCCTGCCAGTGAGTCTGTAAGTTCACTCATTCTCTAAAGTGTGTGTTTCTAAGCATCCTTATCTTGAATCAACAACTACTTGGGTACATAAACAATGTAAACTCATGAACTAGGAATGTTTGTGTGTCTTCATGCATATACTCTACACCTTAATGGAAGTCTTCCACCGGGGTGCCCTGCAGCTGAGAAAGACATCACGCCCATCCATGTGGAAGTGAGCAACCAGCGGCCGACAGCGACGCAGACCTGCTACAGTCTCCACTCTGTGAATGACCCTGCACTCACGGTCATGTTAACACAGGTATGGCATAACATGACTTAAAGCAGTGGTAAACACAGCATAGCATCTTGTCATCCTGTAACTCAATTTCCACTTTCATTCTTTAGGAGGAGCAGAGCGTTTCCGTTCGACATCTGTTAGAAGTCAGTGCGTGTCTGCTAGGAATTTGTTTGATGCTCTGCGTAGCTGCAAGTCTGACACATTCCCTCATACACCGCTACCATTGGAATGGAATGGATCTACAAAATGTAAAAGTAATTTCTTACATCTCTGAGTATGCTAACGTTTAGTCATTTTTATTGAACACTATTGAACACACACTCTCCATATCTAAAATATGTGAATACTGTTTTAACCCAACCTTACTGTTTTGACTTTATTTGCAGGAGCCCTTGATGGACCCCTGATGATAAGGTTTCCATCTGCTGCAGCATAAATATATCAGTCAGTGTTGGAGAGATCTGTGTCACTGCCTTTGAAGGGGCATCCCACCGTTTTTACAAAAGAAGGCAGTTTGCACTTAATGGGGAGTACTTCTCATCATCAATATCTTCTGTAGCTCTGGAGGGAGAGTGTCAAAGTCTGAGAAATGAACCCTGGTGATGTCATCAGGGTTATCTCTGCATGGGTTTGGAGACTAGGTATTTATGGAACATCCAGTGAAGTGGTATTTCAGCTTCTGCTTAATCCCATCTTTTGAAAGTGCAATATTTAATCAGTTGAGCATCTCTGTTATAGGCAATATCCAAGTGAGAAATATGGTTGTGATAGATTTTTTTTTTTTAATCTTTAACTCTTTTATAACGCTTCAACTGATAATACCTACACTGTTGACTGGTCACACATTAACTATCCAGTTTGTTGTGTGCAGTGTTTACCATGCTTACTAGGAGTGAGTGCAGAAGATGTATCTTGCTCTTAATTGAATTTCTAAGCATCGGATATTGTTCAAGTGGTGCCATTTGTAATATTTGTTAATAACAAAGAGTTGACAGGACACTAAACAGTGTGTGTGCATGGAAACTACCAGTGTTATGAACTGACAGGTTTTAAATGTGAAAAATATAAATACTACGTTTCTATTGTGTAGCTGGGGAATTAAGGAGCTTTACTTCAAGTGTCTTTGTACAGTACCCAACACCTGTTTAATTTGTGGTTCTGCCAAGTGAAGGAAAGCTATGAATGTGACCCATAGGCTTGACTTGACGCAATACTAGTAATAATACAACTTTTTCAGTGACTCATCCAAATGACCATTAACTCAAAAACCTTAGAAACATAGCTACAATACTGAATGTCCACTCTGCAGATTGATATTTCCCTTATGTGTTTTTCGTGGAGTCCTGGACCAACAACGGAAGAGGGAGATCGTATTTAGTGATTTTTAAATCTGGGTTGTGGTGTTAATTGTTCTTTAAAGAGACTGTTTGTTTAGCATTTCAAAATAATTTATTATTTCGTTTTTTTTTTTTTTTTTTTTTCTTGAAGGCATTTGGTTTCATGGGTTTCTTTGTAAGGGCAGTATGATATCGTGCTACAGGGACTTTACATCCCTTACAGATAACATTATGCATGGTTCATTATTGTCAAAATTACCATATTGAGTAGAAATAAACAAAGAGGACCAACTGCTAAAATTGTCTGTATTGTTATTTATGATCAGTTGACACACACATCCCCCCTGTAAGTCAGTGTTTTGAATTATACAGATGAAATTACAAATTCAATACATTTTATGGCACTGGTGAGGAGCGTCACCGCGGACGGATGTACCGGTATGTTTCCCTAGTCTCGCAGGATCTCTCCTCCAATCAGCGTTCAGAGT
This sequence comes from Eutrigla gurnardus, assembly GCF_963514095.1. NCBI lineage: Eukaryota > Metazoa > Chordata > Actinopteri > Perciformes > Triglidae > Eutrigla > Eutrigla gurnardus. Next base: position 7,745,924 of record NC_139936.1, on the reverse strand, counting down.
CTTCACAGGCTGCCTTCCTATTGGTCGAGCGTAGAAAAATAGAGGTGGGATTTCTTGAGACCAGAGGGAAACCAAGTAACCAACGTCGAAGTGGTTGGATTCCTGCGGCCTGGCGGATTGTTTTATGTGAAAGAAAAGGAAACGTAACGCTACAAAGTATGTATTCGTTCCTGAACGCATTACAACACTAGCGCGAAGCCATTACGAAGTCGCCGTCATGTCGAACGGGCTGCAAAGTTGGTGAAAATGACCTGATGGGGCGAACGTCAGTTGCATTTTTCCAGTGTGAAGCTAGCTAGCTTGCTACCGTTAGCCAATAAACACTCCATAGAATTCGCAAATGTTCGCTAGTTCGTTAGTCTTTACGTTGAACGTTAGTGGCGGTTGCTGCCTTACGTCTATAACGGTTATGTCATAATGCTCCTCGGTGAACATGACTAGGCCCGGACCAATAACCGACTACTCAATAAATGCATAAGTGAACGTCTTCATAGCTAATACTGTGACCAAAGGCGCGATTTGCCTTACAATTGTGTTGTTCCCAGGCCGCCCACGTGGTACTCCTCTCATGGGGGCAGGCTTTATTAAGGTGTGGGTGTTAACCTACCTTGGCCTTTTAGGACTTGTAAACAAAGCGTCCCCATCAACCGCTGTCAGACCATGTCAGCTAATGGAGTTAGGCACATTGTAGGTAACGCTTAATGCACAGGACCTGTGATGGTTTTCTTTCCTCCTCAGGATGAGAGCTCTGGACTAAAAGCTCGGCTGGAAAGGAAGAAGACAAACAAGAGAATAGGAAGGAAACGGAAACTGGTTGTGTGTGGCCATGGCCTACTCCAACTACAGCAACCTGAGCAGGGCTCAGCTTACATTTGAGTACCTGCACACAAATTCGTAAGTACTGGTTTGCTGGCAATTAAAATGTTCTTATGAACTTGGCACCACACATAATTATGACGGTGAATAATACGGATGACCAACTAGACCAAGATACAACTTATTATACCAGCTCATCCATGTCAATATTGCAAAGATGACTGAAATTATTACAACAATCAACACCCAACATTAATTTTTGCATAGATACACCTTACTTCTGTGCTATATCCTTTAAACCAACACAGGATAATCTGGTTAAACCTGTCATCTCTTCAGAGGAGAGGAGAATATACTCTGTATTAAGTCAGTTTGCACTGAATATGACTTTGCCTGCCATCCAAAATAGTCAGCATGGACCATTGAATGTAATATGGTACTTGTACATTAACTAACATTTACTACTGAGTCTACTCTCAGTATGTATTGCATGCACTAACAACATCAATAAGTTAATCAAGTGGCTTTCTACAAGGAAATAGAGTAGCCAGCTAGTGGGAAAAGGGCCGGCTATCATTTTAGTTACATTTTCTGAACGGATACCAAATAATTTCTCCACTTTACGTAAAAAGATTTACTATGTAAATTATGTAAATTATGTAAATGATTGTGTCATTGTGAAAGTCAAGGTATTTAATTTATAAACCAACGTGTTGGCAACAGGAAAACAACCTAATTACAGACTCATTCTACCACCATATTCTGTTCTGAAATTGAACACATTAAAGTTTTCTTTAAATCAGTCACTTACCAAAAACCACATGATTGAGGAATTTCCGGTTGTGTAAGTGAATAATAATCCCATGAAGAATATTAATGGAGATCCAATGCTGCCAACAAGTATAACTTATACGTCCCATTTCTCTAAGCCTGGCTTGTTAATTCAAGTTAAATCCCTCTTGACATTCAAGTATATTGACTTATGCTTTCAGGACAACCCACGAGTTCTTATTTGGAGCCTTGGCGGAACTTGTTGATAATTCAAGGTACTCACAATGTTTTGCAACAGAGCATATAATTGTTAACAAATTGTGCCTGATAACGTATTAAGTTGAAAGTCTCACAGTTGGTTTATTTCTTTCACAGAGATGCCAATGCAACGCGAATAGACATCTACACAGGTACACCTCAGAATAACTCACCCAAGTTCACAAACTGATGCATTCACATTAATTCATAGCTCCTAACATGTCTTTTTCACCATCCTGCTTTGCTGAAAGAAAAAAGTCCAGAGCTGCGGGGCGGCTACACGCTCTGTTTTCTAGATGACGGTATTGGAATGGACCCTAGTAAGTACTACTTTATTACATCACTTGAAGCTAATTTTCATTCCATGATTACAAGTACTTTAGTGTAGGTCCATTATAAGGTTTTATGATGAAAAGTGTTTTTCGTGTGTGAAATATGATGCTGAATGCCTTTCTTTTACTAGATGAGGCAACACATGTGATTCAGTTTGGAAAGTCAAACAAACGGTCCACTGAGTCCACTCAGATTGGCCAGTATGGAAACGGACTGAAATCGTAAGACCTTTATCTGATTCGTGTGCGATTATGACTTTGTGCATTTTTTTACACTGGTTTAAATCATTTCACATCACATTAAATATGTGTTTGTGTTCACAGTGGGTCTATGCGTATTGGGAAGGATTTCATCTTGTTCACAAAAAAGGACGACACACTCACTTGCCTTTTCATGTCAAGGACTTTCCATGAAGAGGAGGGACTGGATGAGGTCAGAGTCAGCTGTTGGATAGAACTGTTTAATAGAGGTCATCACTGTTATCAAGTAACCCTTATTATTAATTGTGTCTAATTTGATAGTTTGGAAGTACAAGATGTTCAACAATATGAACATAAACTTCAGTAACAATACGGCATGTTGTTATGTGTTTGCCGACAATTCTAATATGTTATACCTTTAATTTGTGAATGAGGCTGATGAGATTCAGATTCTCTCTTCAGGTGATAGTGCCCCTTCCCTCCTGGGATCTGAACACCAAGCAGCCACTGACCTCTGACCCAGAGAAATACGCCATAGAGACGGAGCTGATCTTCAAATACTCCCCTTTTAAAAATGAACAGCAGCTGATGGAGCAGTTCAACAAAATAGAAAGTAGCAGTGGTAAGCATTTGAATATTTGTCTCCATGTGAAAAGATTCATTTTGTGATGTCAATCAAGAGTTACTTTAAAACGTTTTTGTTGACCCTCATGTAAAACATATATATCACTATAATTATATCATAAAAAATGTATCTCTATTCAATTAAATGTTATTTATAGTGTTGTATCACAACAGAAGTAATCTCAGGACAAGCGTTACAGCGACAGTGGCAAGAAAATACTGCCTTAATAGGCTTTTAGGCAGAAATCACATGCAGCCTAGGCCCTTGGGTTCCAACTGCATTTGGTGTTGGTAGTAGTTAATATTATCTTTATTGTGTCAATACATTTTCTTTTTTTATGTATTCGGGTTGCCTGTTCAACCATACCATGCCTTTGAATGTGATTTCTCAGAAGCACCTTCATGAAATGTCTTCAAATTTGAGCGAAACATCCACTTAGACTCAAGGATGAGCTGATAAGAATTTAGTGGTCAAGGTCAACTCACTTCCCATTCTTGTGAACGTGGTATCTCAGGAGTGCCAAGTAAAGAATTGATGTGCTAATTATGCCAATTTCATATAAATGTTGAAGACATTTTGAACATACATGCGTAGTTTTAGTTGATCATTTGTTTTGGCGAAAGTCGTGGTTGATATTTGATTGATTGCAATGCTTATTTTTGTGTTTTATTTTTGTTTAAAGGCACTCTTGTGATCATCTATAATCTGAAGCTGATGGACAACAGAGAACCAGAGCTGGATGTGGAGACAGACCACCAGGACATACTGATGGCTGGGACACCTGTTGAAGGAGTGTGAGTGACACCATTAAACCATTTAACCATGCTTTCACGAACTCATGTTGAAAGGAGTCATATTTTGTGCAATGACTTTGATGTGATGTTGATTGTATTGATCAGAAATGTTCCCTCTCACAGGAAGCCAGAGAAGAGGTCGTTCAGGGCGTACGCTGCTGTTTTATACATCGACCCACGCATGAGGATTTTTATCCAAGGACATAAAGTCAGGACCAAAAGACTGTCCTGCTGTTTATATAAACCAAGGTACTCACTTTAACGGTATGTGTGTGCAACTAGGATAGCCAAGTGACAAGACTTTCATCAGCATTCTTGTTTCGTTAACAGGGTTTATAAATACACATCGACTCGTTTCAAAACGCGTGCTGAGCAAGAAGTGAAGAAAGCAGATCACCTCGCGAAGATTGGTGAGTCATTGGGGAAATGGGTATTATGATTTACATCTTGCTTTCATGTTGGGACTCCTCAGTTAACAATTTTGTTGTTGTTGTTGTTTGTTTGGTTTCTTTTTCAGCTGAAGAGAAAGCCAGAGAGGCAGAGAGTAAGCAGATTTCTTTGGAGGCCAGATTAGGAGAGGACCTGTCAAAAGATTCACGGGTATGAGGAAGAGGATATTTTTGGTTAATTTGTCAAATGCAGATATGATTTTGTCTCTTTAAACCAGCTTTTCTTCTGAAACGGGCCCACCATTTTGTTGAACAACTTTGAAACCCCTACCTTAACCGAAGGTTGTTATAGTGACTCAACTGATATCTCCCTCCATCCTCTCTTCCTAGGCAATTCTGAGAAAGGTTCAAGATTCAGCCATGATGCTTCGGCGGGATTGTGACATGAAGAAAAGGATTCTAGAAGCTAAGCAGAAGTACATGACATTTTTCAGTTAAAATAATGTTTTTCTTTTATCCAAATAGGCTGGAAATGTAAGACATTTACTGTAATATTCAAATTCATGCTTGCCAAAGTAGATTGTTTGTCAACATTTGTTCTGTTTTTTTTTACATGGAACTAATAAGAAGAGTAACTTCAAGAAAAAAACATAACACTTTATATCACTTTGTATTTGCTGGGTTTTGTCTATTTCTCATCCGTCTCCAACACTTTATTTTTCCTCAGAGCATTAAAGGAGCCCAAAGAGTTGAATTTTATATTCGGTGTGAACATTGGACAGAGGGACCTGGATGGGATGTTTGTATACAACTGTTCTCGTCTCATCAAGATGTACGAGAAAACAGGGCCCCAGCTGGAGGGAGGCATGTGAGTAATTTGCACACAAAGATGGAAAAGTGACTATGTTTGAATGATAAAGAGAAATATTTTATGGTTCTGTGATATGTGTTTCAGGGCCTGTGGAGGTGTGGTTGGAGTAGTGGATGTCCCATATTTAATTCTAGAACCAACTCACAACAAACAGGACTTTGCAGATGCAAAGGAGTATCGACATTTACTGAAATCCATGGGGGAACATTTAGCTCAGTACTGGAAGGACACTAACATTGGTGAGTTTCCATTTGTTGCCAACACCTGTCATGTACAGTTCAAATTGAATAAGTTTCCACTATTAAGGCATTTAAATCGCACTGTTATAGTTGGTTAAAAAAATGTCATTGCTGATAAAAAGATCAGCAAAGGTATTATGAAATAATGTGACAGCATTTTATTTAAAAAATGGTTGAAAGTCTCCTCCTGGCTGCATTACACTGCCCTCCCAATCACTCCAGTGCACACATGCTGCAAGGAACAAGTAGAGAAGTGTTGGCTTGAATAACTTTTTTTTAAATAAATTGTTGCTGTATGAAATGCTAAGTGTCTGTGTGTGTTATGCAGCCCAGAAAGGCATCGTGAAGTTCTGGGATGAGTTTGGATATCTGTCTGCAAAATGGTCTGCACCTCCGTCATCAGAGCAGAGATACAAGAGACGTCGTGCCATGGAGATACCACTCACTATTCAGTGTGGTAAGTCACACATCCACAACACACATACCATATCTTAATAAACTGAAAATATGTATTATTTTACTAACAAAGCTATTTTCTATTATTTTCAGATAAATGTTTAAAGTGGAGAACACTGCCATTCCAGATGGATGCTGTGGACAAACGCTACCCAGACAGTTGGGTGTGCCTCATGAACCCTGACAGCTCCCAGGACAGGTACACACAATATGTTGGTTTATAGGATTACAATTTAAATTCACTCTGTAGTACTAGTTGTATTATTCATGTAATAAAGTATAAGTGCTAATTTAGTCACTGTGTCACTACATTGCTATTTTGCGATCAATTTTTATGTTCCTACATGCTATCTCTAACAGTGTAAATTGTGTATTTAGGTGTGACGCTGCTGAACAGAAACAGAATTTGCCATGTGGTGTTCTGAAGAAAGACAAGCAGTCGGCTGAGGACAAACAGAAAGAGCTGACAGAGAAAATCAAACAGCAGCAGGGGAAACTAGAGGCCTTGCAGGTACATCATACTTCTCACTCCCCTTCTGTTGCTCTTTTTTGTGTGTGCATTGCACATTGCACATAATAAATTGTATTTTCTCTTCACAGAAAACCAGCACCGTAAAATCTGCGGCAGATGTAAAGAAGCTACCGATGGATGTCAGCATGAAACCAACAGAGGGCTCCTCTCAGGTACAAGCACCCGATAGGATGCTTCTTGTAGGTCATCTTATTTATCTTATTTTTTATGCTGGTAATATCACTGGAAATATGAGCAAAAACAGGAATGTTTTTTAATTTTATTTTTTATTAAACATTGTTTACTGCTGTATATTTCCCCAATCTTTAATATAAAATGTAAGTAAAGTGGTGAAGAGGTGAATCACAGCTTATTTCTCAGGTTTTTACAAATAACGACTAAAACAAATTAAGCACACCAACACTGTTCTTGGAGGTGATCTTGTTTTTCCCATTTGTTACCTTACTAAAATGTTTGTTTGTTGTGTGTTTCACATATTGTCGGTTCAGGCAACTAGGTCTTCTGACAGGACCATAACACGCCCCCGCTCCCCACCGCTCCCAGCTCACTTAAAAAGCACCCCTCCATCTCGTGCAGCTTCTCAGCGCCCCACCCGAACACCTGCCCCTCCGCCGCCGCCACCCAAAGTTGAACCATCCAGGTCCAGAGGTGCAGCAAAGACTCCTGTACCTCAAGCAAAGCCTGTACCCAAAGCTACTGCCAAAACACCCCCGCCTAGCCGCAGCTCAAGGGTAAGTTACAGAATTTAGGAAATAATCTACCAATAACACAAAGTACCATTGAGTGTTTTGTTGGTGAAAGTTTTTGATATGGCTGCATGTTAAATAATGATATTAAATCTCTTAACATAGACACCTGCCAAAGCATCAGCAGCCAAACCAGCAGCTGCTGCACAACGCAAGAGAATCATAGAGCAGGAGGACAGTGAGGAGGAGGAGGAGGAAGAGGAAGAAAAAGAAGAAGAAGAGGAGGAGGAGGACAGTGAGGAGGCTAGTGAAGAGGAAGAACCACAGACAAAGAAATCCAGGATGGCCACAGCAGCTGGTAACCGTGGAAAAGTGATAGAAAAGGCGTCACCTGCCAAACGTGGCAAGCTGGATGAGGTAAACGCACAACAGCATTCACAAGTACGAGTAGACTTCCAATCAATCAGGTCAGACATTGTAGCTCAAATGTTTAATTGCACAACTTATGAAAGATATCAATCCTGCAATATAGCAGTGACCCTGAATAGTAAGCTTGTTTCGACTGCCAATCTCACAGTCAAATAGTCACGGTGACGGGAAAATGTGGTCGGAGTAAAGAATCAAAGGAAAGGCCTGATCGTATTAACCAGAGCATAAGACCACAGCACTATCAAAGGCAGGATATATTTTGAATTAATGAATGATTCTGTACAATCAGCTTGGGGAGGTGCGTAGAAACAGTTGTTTGCGGCGTGCGTCTCTCTCTCCCATTGACAGTCCCTTCACTTCCCTGTCGTTTCCCTTCTGTGTGTGGATTTCTACATTGTGGAAAAGAGAATAAGGACTAAAAGTTGTATTTGCAACCACAAAAAGCAAGCAAGTTAAGAAACCATGTTTCTCTATCGATCACTGCTCCGTGTGACAATGCACACAACAACACTGTCCATTGTTCTGAATTCTTTTAACATGTATCTCAATCAATAAGGTTTTCTATAGATAGATGAATATTAATTAGAGTGAGAGCAATGAGCAAGAAAAGAGACTGATTCGACGATCGGTCAACTATAGGCAAGACTTGACCAATCAGATTCTACCATGTAAATTCTTAGTGGTGGATACCCCTACCGTAAAACCTACACATGTATAGACTATAGAATAAAATGACAGCATTAGCAATGCTGAATAAACCCTTCAAGTGTTCACTGTAATCTTGTGAGACAGCCTGTGTGTGTCAGTGCTGTGATGGTTTGTGCTGCTGCTTCTTTTCTGCTGCTTGTTGCCTTTCCTCCTCCGTTACCATTGGTCTTTCACAAGGCATTCACTTCTAGGAAGTGAGTAAAAGTGACTGAGAAGAGACAGACATTTAGCAGAAGTCTTTATTTTTTGTGTATGTAAGGGCTTTTATAATTCTAATGTTATAACATTTAAAATCACAGTATAAAAAATATGAAAACACAAATGAAGACACATTACTACATTAACTATCAAAGCAAGGTAAATATTTTGACAATCAAATTCTATATTACAAAGCAATTAAAAGTATTTAATGTAACGTGCAGGAGGCATATGTTACTTTTACAGCAACATAAAAGTTTCCATCTATTACAGATTAAATCACAAACTGAAATCCAATAGCTAATCAGGAGTTCTAAATGGTTTCACCAGGAGACTTTGAACTAAACTACTCCTTCAGTACTCAGAGGACTGGCAAGATGAAGAATTTAGTTTCAGGTTCATATGATGAAAAGAAGGAAATGAAGGCATTCAACGATGGCTAAGTAGGTTGTTGAACCTCCAACCAGAGCCCCTCTGCTTTTGACCTTGCAGGTTAACACCCAGAAGAAAGGGGTTTCTTCTCCTTTACAGCAGACACCAACTACTCCAACCGCTAATGCTAAATCCATATCCATGCAACAGCATGGGGCTAAAGCAAAGGTAGCTTAACTCTGTCCCTCTCTCAACCCTCGAATACAGCTGGGCTGCATCTGTTCTCATAACCTCTAACAATAATGACGAATTAACTTTTCATCTGATCTGGGTGTACTCTCTCTTCTAACAATCCTCTCTTGAAACCTAAGTTGTTGTATTATTCTAACAGCTGTAATCAAGCCTGACTTTCCACCTAATGCCGGAGAACCCTTTAGACTTTCACTTTGTTCATTAACCAAGATGCAAATTATTTCTTCTAACCATACTCATGTTTCTCTTGCTGCAATGGGAGTAATGATCGTTTTGTTTCTGCAGGCGTCTGAGAAGTCCCCACAGGCAGAAGCAGACAATGACATTAAAAATGCTCAGAAAGGTGAGCTGATGGGACTGCTCTACTCTGTCACATAAAAACAAATGGTAAAACAAAAGCTCTAATATAATACATTCTATCTATGTATGTTTTTTTTTCTACAGATAAGGGTGTGCTGGTTGAAGTACGTGTCAACAAGGAGTGGTTCACAGGCAAAGTCATTGCTGTGGAGTCAAATAAACAGACTGTCCGCTGGAAAGTGAAGTTTGACTATGTACCTAGATCCACCCCGAAAGACAGATGGTAATATACTCTGTCTGTTTTGCTGCATTCAGGGCCCATTCAGTTGACTTTGACAGATAATTCATATCCTATGCTGGTGTGTGTGTGTTTTGAAGGGTGTTCAAGGGGAGTGATGAAGTCCGGTTGATGCGGCCGCCATCTCCAATCTCTCAGACACCTGACACCCAACAGGAGACTGAGAAGGGGCCGGCAACCATGGAGCCCGACACTACCCAACCAGGAACCAGTCGAGAGGTGACTGACAGTCTCGTCACCATGTTGAGGTGAGCTGATGACAATGAACTGGTGCTGTTAACACACGCTGTGTAAATGCCAGGGCACATAATTTCATAGGACTGTGTTGTGTTCACTGTGCGTTTTGTGTTTCCAGGACAATGCTGCGTTACTTCTTCCCTCCTGCTTTTCGGATCCCGAAGGACGATGTCAACAGCATGACGGCTGAGGAGTTGGTAGCCTTTCCGTTGGTGAGATGGATAGTAGATGGTTCAATGGATTGATCCTTAGTTTAGGATAAAAAAAAAACACTCTTGACAAAGGTCGAGAAGAAGGGGAGGCTGCAGCACGTAGTGAAAGAGGATGGACCCACTAGTCTATGTGGGTTCATGAGATTTCCCTGGATAATAGAATGCAGAATTCCAGAGTACACTTTGAAATAATACACGTACGTACTGGGAATTTGTTGACTTGTTCTTTCTTGTCCCAAGTATTAAGTGCCTGAGTATTGTGTTTTTCCTCCTCCATCAGAAAGAGTATTTCCAGCAGTATGAATCGGGACTCCAGTCTTTGTGTAACTCGTACCAGAGCAGAGCTGATGCCAGGGCCAGAGCTGTGGAGGAGAAGAGCAACAGCAATGAGGTCAAACTGAAGGAGGCAGACGAGAAACTACAGAAACTACGAACAAACATTGTAGCGCTCTTGCAAAAAGTACAAGAGGTAAGACGGCTTCAGCCTTGCTTATCGATGGTCCAGGAAACGGGACAGTTTCACACATACAAACTACTGCTGATCCCTCTTGCGTGTCTATCAAAGGTTATCTTTGTTATGTATATTATTATGTGGTCATTTGCAGTAAATAATGCTGCTTTTCTTTTTTACACTTTTAGGACATTGACATAAACACAGATGACGAGCTTGATGCCTACATAGAGGACCTCCTTACCAAGGGTGATTAAATTGGACAGAAAAGAGTACATGCACAAAAAAACGTACTGGAAGTTTTTATTCCAGCCATTACTTGTTGAGGGTTCCCCAAGGACTCATCCTTATGTGCAGAGTTAGCTGGTAAATCGGATTATCTTGAGTATGGTCTTTGATTTTGATTGTTCAAGCATCTAGTGAACACCAGTGAACTCTTTGAGTTTGGGCAGTTTCTCTGCGGTTTCTACATTTTTGGGTAGCCTGTAATTTTCTCTTTTAGTTGTTTTTATATACCTGCTTATATATGTTAATCTATGTTTAAGCCATCCTATTCTGATTGATCTTTGAAATAATTTGTGTACGTTCATTACATTTGTGCTCCCTTTATATAATCAGCTAATGCTGTGTCAAACTGCGGACTATTTGTCCCCTTATTTTGCTCCTTCGTCTGGTGAGAATTGGACATGCCAAGTGACTGGGCAGTGCTCTGCATTGCAGCCTGTACTAAAACATTAACGTTTATTTTTGTACACTAACACATCAGTGTTGCCCATTACCTTCCTCCATCCTGGTCTGAACAAACCAGGTTAATATTTTACGAGTGGGTTGTGTGCCACACCCACAAAGAAGAACTACTTACTGGGTTTTATCAGTATGATTATTCCCTTATATCTCTCTTGCATTTAAGCTATGAATGTTCTGTTTATTTTTGGTAGAAAAAAAAAATCTCATTCAAATGCAAAAGTTGCATCTTCATAATTCAGTACCTGTGACCTTCCTTTTGAACAGATTTTTAACGGATCATGGAAATGTTTTATTAAACGGTGCATGCGTTCAGTCTTTTTGTTCTGATTGGAACAAATGATTCTGTATTTTTGACAGATCTTTACTTAGAACAATAAAACAGGTTCAGCAACACCTTTTGATGAATGTATGTCTGTTATTTTGCTATGTCTGTATATGCTAAATAACAAAATTCCATTGTAATTCCATTTTCATTTAACAGATTTTTTTGCTTGGTGCTAAGGCCAATTACAGAAATGGTTAAATAAAACTGTAATGTGTCTTTTATGAAAATTGCTCACTGTGCGTTGTATGGATACCTCAGCCCTAATGGACACTGTATCTTGCATGAGATATTGTTTTTTTTCCCCTTCTCTTCTCTTAAAAGAGATCTTAAAATCTTGGTAAATTAAATCAAAGCTCTCTGGATACCACTTTAATATATTTTTTTTTCATGTTGTTGGAGCGAACAAGCCGTTTAACAAGGAACTGGACTTTTATTTTGATGGCGAGAGTTTGCAACTCTGCAATGTCAACAGTGCTCGGCCAACTAGGTAAGAGTGCATATCTTTGAACCTCGTATTAAAACAGTTAGCAAGTGATTGTCAAATAAATAGAAAAACCTCGATGGCCAGGGTATTGTCTAACTACGTTGAAACCACACATTTAACGTTAGCTAGCTCGCTAACTGTTGTGTTACTGCGGTCAAGCAAGATGACAAAATCTCTGTCGTCAATCCAGCCAACACTAAAATTGTAGTGCGCCTGTATACTCACATTCGTGGTAAACCCATTCAGATGGCCCAGCTCTGGAGCTACCGTCGGAGATGGAAGGCGCCAATTGCCAATACTTCCGGTTTCAAAATAAAGGCTCCCACGTACGTTTCATATCTGAGCCATCTGAATGCGTTTACCGTGAATGTACGTATAAGGGTGCACAACAATTTATGTGTTTCCTTATTTGACCACGGGAGGATTCAAGTCGAACTAACAGGTGTTGTGTGCTCGGGTGACTTCGGGTTTCAGAGTGACGATATACTCCACAGTTTGATGAAGAAACGCCATTTTACAGTCAGGTTGGAAACTACTGAGCTAACTAATTGCACTAAAAGGAGAGTGAAGTGGAATGAACTGTGACCCACTTCGGCCAGCTGTGTGGAGGTTAGCTTACCAAATAGATTGCAGGTTCAAATTGCTGTACAAGTTATCAGACATTAACTTGGAATGACATCCTTATATGTGGTGTCACTTAAGCCTCATCACTTTTTCTGTTTTTCTGTACTTTAAGTTTTAATTTCAGCTAACTAACCTAACGTTAGCCAACGCTCATTCACTTCCACGCGACCTTCATGTTGTTTGTAGCTTCCCAAGTGTTTATATGATTACTGACCGAATTAAAGGGGTGTTATAGTTTTTGAAGTATTGTCGTTATCGGAAGAAACGTCTGCTTATCTTTAAAATATTCTGTTGTAAATATAGACTACTTACGAGTATGTTTGTATTTTGTATGTATGTATTTTTTTTAAAGGGACAGTGCACAATTAAACATTAGCCTTATATAAAACAAGGAGAGATCCATTGCAGCATTTAGCAAACTTTCTATTTTCCACCTGTAGTTCCTGTGCAGGTTTGTGGAACAATAAATTAATGACAATTCAATGTAAAGAGAGAATAAAAAAACCACATCATAATATTCACATCATCAATCCCCATCCCACCTAAAAAAACAAAATGTGTAAAAAGTTACAGCAATAAATAGTCATTCCCTCCCACTATTTACAGCTAACTACCACAATTGTGGGTGAACAAAAACGTACTATATTGTTCTGGTTTTATTAGTATTTAGTGTTGAATATTATGTAAAGTGTTAATGGTATCTAGGATTTTTTTTTCTCTCTTCTGCCTTCTCACAGTAAAATCAGGGGTCAGCACTCACTGCCAGGCTTTGTGCTGACACTCACCTGAGACTGCCGGTCTCGAGCCATGTCTGTGACCCGCCGCATAGCGTCAGCTGCAGGCCGCTGCAGGCTGTTGTGTAGTGTTCCTCCACCACTCGCCCACATCAGATTAGCCAGTTTAGTTGAGCTGGGCACGAGAAGAACTGATGAACAACAACTCTGGGAGGCACCAGGGGACCCGCCGGTCTCCGGAACCAAGATAGGATCTTTCCTTCAGGAAAGGCCGGTGCTGAAGAACCCATTTCTAGAGGATGCCTTGCTCAGAGGATACCTGGCGAGACACCTGCCCCAGGAGGTGAGGAAGCAGCACAGGAAACATACTATTGTAAGCTGAGGTATTCACAATATATGTAACTGTGCTTGTAAATACTTTTTCACAGGCAGCTTTTTCAGAATTGTGTGCGTTTGGAGAGCGCGTTGCAAACGAGGTGGATGTGTGGGGCAGAGAGTGTGAGGTTACGCCTCCAAAGTTGGTGCACTTTGACCCCTGGGGTCGCAGAGTGGACCACATCGTGACCTCCCCCGCCTGGAAACGCATGAAAGACCTGTCGGCTCAGGAAGGACTGGTATCCATTGGCTATGAGAGGTCATTTGGGGAGTGGAGGTTAGGAGACTGTCTTTTTCACTTTAGCTCATATGTCATATTTCAAGTCAAATTAACCTTCTCTTTGGCCATTTTTAATAGGATAGGTTAACTAAACAAGAACTGTGTGTGTGTGTGTGTGTGTGTGTGTGTGTGTGTGTGTGTGTGTGTGTGTGTGTGTGTGTGTGTCCTTCCTCCCTTCCTTCCAGTCGGGTGTACCAAATGAGCAAATTGTACATCTTCTCTCCCTCCTCTGGTCTCTACACCTGTCCTCTGGCCATGACTGACGGAGCTGCTAAGGTCATCCAGGTGTGTCAGAAAAATAGATTCTCTGACTAACATTGTACACTAAGTCTTAAACAGACACAATCATTATGTCTACAGCCAGAAACCAAGGTAAACACGAAGGCTGTTCGTGTTGTTTTCACAAGAGCACGTGTGCATGCCAGAGACAGTAACATGACAAGGGTGCAGCAGGAAGAAGTCTAAGAGCCTTTGTTGTAGCTATGTGCAAAACCCAATCCAAAGTTAGACTACAGCAGAAATAAATATGTCGTTAGCCTACATTTTCACGGCTGAACGGCAGACTGTAAAAGTCAATAACCCCCTTTTTTAAAAATCTTTTTAACATAGTGAGTATTTTCGCTGTGTGTGTGAAGTCCTTAGGTGTTTCATGGCCAGTAGATGAAGCCTACAGTCATTTGACCACCCGTCAGCCGGCACATTTCTGGACATCTGGACAGTGGATGACCGAAAGGCGGGGAGGCTCCGACGTAGGTCAGTAGTGACACTTCCAGTTGTTGTGTCAGCTTCACCCTACAGATTAAAAGCTACAGTTTAGCAGTGGACATTGTCTGTGTTTGAAACAGCTGGTGAAATTAAGTTTCCGTATTACAAAATAAAAGCTCAATGTCATTGAATGTTATACTATTGAGTTATTTCCCAGTGATACATAATTGTTGTTAATTTAATTATCTGTTGAGGAACTGAGATGAAATACTTATTTCTGTTGCCCCTTCTGCCGTGCATCTCCTCAGCCAGTGGCACAGAGACGGTGGCTATTCCCCAGACAGACGGTTCATACAAACTACATGGCTTCAAGTGGTTCACCTCTGCGACAGATGCAGACATGACTCTCACACTGGCCAGGGTGCAGGACGGAACAGGAGCCACCACACCGGTACTGCTACTGAACACCAGTCATCCCTGGTGAAATGAAGTCGCTTTATAATGACTTACAATGTGTGATTTCATTGCACTGTATGCGTGCCTGTCTCTCTCCCACAGGGCAGCAGGGGTTTGTCTTTGTTCTATGCAGAGGTGAGTAGAGATAAGGACGGCCAGCTGGAGGGTGTAGAGGTGCAGAGACTGAAGGACAAGCTGGGCACTAGACAGATGCCGACTGCTGAGCTGCTGCTGGACGGCCTGCGGGCTTACAGGGTCAGTTATACATCATCATTTATCAAGTAACCAGTTTCTTCATCATTTATTTAAGTAATGATAAACTGTAGATTCCAGATTGAAGCCACACTGGGTCAGGTACAACTTACTTTATTTATAAAGGGTGATTTTTTTTTTTTCTTAAGACGCTTTCAGGCAGGTTATCTTTCATCATGCTCCATTACAGCAACCATTTTTATTTGGAAATACAATACTACATATTCAGGAAACAAGACACCAAAATGATTTATTTACTTTGATTTAATCTCTCTGTTTTTCCAACTGATTTCAAAATCCTTTGACATCTTTATTCAACTCTCTACATTAACAGCTCTCAGAGGAAGGGAGGGGTGTGGCTTCCATAGCCAACATGCTGACTATAACTCGGATACACAACAGCGTCTCTGCAGCAGCCGCAATGAGAAGGCAGGATACTGCTCATTCACCCCACTGAATCCTGAAACATGCTATGATTGAGCTGATTAATTGTATGTGTGTTTGTCTGTGTCCACAGGGTGGTGCAGTTAGCTCGTGACTATGCCACTCGCCGCACTGTCTTTGGAAAGCTTCTTAAAGACCACCCGCTGCACATACAGACTCTCGCTAGAATGGAGGTGAGGTGGCTGGGGCCGAACACAGACACACAAACTATACAGAGTTTCCCCATCATGCCTCATCCATGCCTGCTTCCGACATGGACAGGTGGAGACTCGTGGAGCGTTCCTTCTGGTGATGGATGTGTGTCGTCTGTTGGGCCGAGAGGAAAGTGGCATGGCGAGCCAGCGTGATGCACACCTGCTGCGTCTGCTCACTCCTGTGGTCAAACTGTACACTGGGAAGCAGGTGACCAGCTTGCACAAATGTGTTGGTAAACTTTCTGTTTTGATAGAAACCTTACTGTCCATGTTTTGCTTTGTGTCAGGCGGTTGCTGTGGTGTCGGAGGGTTTGGAAAGCTTCGGTGGACAGGGCTACATTGAGGATACAGGGTTACCTGGACTTCTTCGCGATGTACAGGTACGGCAATACATAAAAAACAACAGTTTTTTTTACAGTTTTGCAATTAAAAAAAAAATGTACAGAACAAAAACACCCCGCTCACCCCACAATGTCTCAGTGGAAGAAGATCAAATAATCATAGTAATAACAACAACATTTTTCTTTCCCTCAAAGGTGTTGAGTATATGGGAAGGTACCACAAATGTTCTTTCTCTGGACGTGCTGCGCTGTGTGGCTCGTAGCTCAGGGATGGTTCTTCATGCTTACTTCACCCATGTCAAGGTACAGGATCAGGGAATGACCCTAACAAACCAGTTCAGTAACTATTATCACTGAATATGAAAATGATGTGATGTGTTTTTCTTGTAGTCCCTGCTTGCAGGAGGATCAAGTGTTTCCACATTGGCCCCGGCGGTGAAAGCAGTACACAGTGCTCTGTCTGAACTGGAGGACTTTGTTCAGGTAGCAGCGACTGGCGCACCTAGCTACCTGGAACTAGCAGCCAGAGACCTGGCGTACAGCCTGGCTCGCATCTACACGGGTAGGTGCTACAGTCACACATAAACTCCTCTTGCTTACATGAGGACATCAACGAAAATAATAATAATAATAATAAAATTGACGCAGCAGAAAGAGATATATTGTCTTTTTATTCCATTCATTCTTCTTTGCATTACATCACCCACAATGCATCTCCATCACTTACAGTTCTGTCAGAGATTTGTGTGCGTTATGCTTGTTTCTAAAGCCACAAACTTGTAGTGTTTGGACTCGAGCTCCATTCATACAGATTATTTGTTACCACTTATGTACTAGTATTCCTCAAGTCCTGTAAACCAACTTTGATGTGTCATATTGTTGGAGATCCCCTTTAACTGTATGGATGTTAACAGGTGCCCTTCTCATTGACCATGCATGTTGGAATGGAGCCTCTTCATCTGACACTTATGCAGCTCTCAGGTAAAAAAAAAAAAAAAAGAAGGAAAAAAGTTACATTTATGCTTCTATCAGGTTTTTAAAAAATGAAACAAAATCTTTATTTTCCTTTATCAGATGGTGTGAACAAGACTTGTGTCCTGTTGTGACTAAACAGGCGAGGGGCTGCTATGATCCCAGCGCAGCCCCACTTGATGCTGCACTGGTGTATGACCGGCCCATCCAGAACTGAAGGTTCACTGATAATGGATAAAGCTCACCTTAAGTCTGTGGCATGTCTAGTTCCTGTATCCCACATTTTTTGATTTTTGTAGATGTTATATTATATATTATTTTTTTATATTTTATAAAAACCCACTGCTGTATAAGCACAGTAATCAAACTGACATTTTAGTTTCTAATATAATATAATCCTGTCTAATGTGATTTAGGTATTGTGTAAATGTACTTCTGCCTATAAGCTGTCTGCGATAGCCTGCAATACATATTGAAATATATTCACAATAAATTATACAAATTGAGTTATTCACAAAAATACAATGCAAATACAAACACATAGGCACATTTATGTATGTCTATATACATGTGCACATACATATACATGCATACACGCACTGTCTCTATGTGCCAGCACTGATGACCTGCTGACCCTGTGATCACACGTTTTAACAAAAAAGAAATTGAGGCCTGGATAAGTGCAAAAATTAAACATGGAATTAGGCTTTTTCACATTCAAAGTCATGCCTACTCTCACAGTTATTACAAGCAAGAGTAAGCAAAGATCAACAAACACAAATGAACTAGAGCACAGGTCAGAAACAAGCATGCAGTACATGTTGCCTTCTCTACTGTTGGAAAAACTCTATCCGTTAAAGTATGTAGTATCAATTAAAAAAATATGAGAACGTTTCAGTTTGGAGCTGTTTATACTTAAGAGAATTCTTTAAAATGGTACAAGGATTACTTATGTTGTATGTTTATTGTATAATGGTGTTTTATTGTGTTATAAACTATATCTGAAATTAAATTAGGGCTAACAATGCTACCAAGTTATGTACCGCAGCTTTTGTAAATACATGAATAAAGAATATATAACATATACACTCGATTAATATTATTTTCTTTGTATATATATACATACATATATGTTTTTAGTACCTGTTCGCGTTTGCGCTGTTAAAATCCTGAGTTTACGAGGGGTCCTTGAAGGCGTCACACGTCTGGTTGGAAAAACAGTAGGTGGGACTCGAGGCGCGGTTGTACACAGTGTACACCAGCGTTAAACCCGGACGGACAGTCTGTAGTAGAAAGAAATCATAGCTGTATACGGATATAGTTTTCAATATTTTTTCTTCTTCTGAGCCTTTTTCGGTTTAATTTCAGCCGATATGTCCGGATGACATGATCAGCGCAGCCCTGTCCACCAGAATGGACGTGGCTCCAGGATAAAGTGAAGCATGTCTTCTGCTGTTTACCTCTCACTTTTGCTGCTGGGGTTTTGCTCGTACCTCCAGCAGGTCACCTCGGGCTCGCGTGTCCCCGCGATCCAGCCTGGTGTCGGATTAGCCGGGCGGTCCTCCTCCAACACTACACCAACAACCATCATGCTTCAGAACAACAACGATGAGGTTGGTGAGATTCTGTCACTACCAAATGATCATGTTTACAGCCATGCGCGTGACATTTGGCTGTGCGCGCGTGCTGGGCTTGGCTGAGTTAACACTGTCAGGTTTCCCCAGCTGTCACGTGATAAAGCGATAAGAGACGCAGTCATGAATGCAGTTTAGCGAGACACACAGTGTGATGGGTGACTGAAGGTTATGCATTTATTTCATACTTCACTCATCCAGATGAAAGCCTCTAATATGTAACTAATAATATGCACTTGAGGCAATTCAGCATATTAGATGAAGTTAATGAGTCTTGCCATTTCTGTGTTGTTTCCACATAGTTGAATGCACTTATTGTAATTCAATTTAGCTAAATTCAGCTCCATTTTTAATTGCCATGTCTATTGTGGGCTCAGCCTGCTTTATTTTGGTATTGGATATCCTTTCATGTGTTTTGTTTGATCAAATTACAGAAAAGGGGTGATTTCTTGGCTTCTGGGTGAAATATTACAAAGCTGCCACATGTAGGCCTAGTCTCAAGTGTCTCAAGTTACCTGCTGGGAACTAAAAGAAACCAGATACATACACATGTAGACAAGGGGAAAACAGGTACCAAGTGAAATGTTGAAACTTTGAATTAAACTGATTCTTTATTGGTTGTGTGTTCATGTCCAGTGTGACCTTGTGATGAACGTCAGTGCTGCAGACCGCTGTGCGTTTGTGAAGAATACACCAGACTGTAACATGGAAGATGGCTTCATCAACTACCTTCATGTGGCCTTCTGTCTGCTTCCTCCCAACCTCACACCTCTCACCATCACTCTCTGTGTAAGACCTGTGTGTGTGTGTGTGTGTGTGTGTGTGTGTGTGTGTGTGTGTGTGTGTGTGTGTGTGTGTGTGTGTGTGTACCAGCAGATCACTTTGCTGTTGGAGAACCAGGAATTATCACATTTATGACTAATTGTACTTTCACTCTTTGCTCAATCATGGATATTGTAAAAAGAAAAAAAACGCTCAACTTCCTGAATTACAACATAACAAATCTACCGTTACACTGAAAGTAGCATTAAGAAATTTTTTGGCGGTGTGAGTGAGATTTTGCTAAATCTACCAAGGGAAATCTGTCTGTGCAGAATATATTGGGCTACATTACAGACTAGGAACAATAGAATCAGTGTTGTCGAACAAAGCCATTATTATCAGAGTCAACCTAATCATTTTATAGAGCTTTTTTTCTGAGTATGACAGATTCAAGCAGTATTTTTATTGTGTTTTAAGTAAACTTATCAGACCTACTTTCTTCTGCTTCTCCACAGATGGTATGGCTGCTTTTTTTGTTTGTCATTCTCGGACTCACAGCATCTAAATTGTAAGTGTCTCCCATGTTGCCAGTTTCGGTATGTGTATGAAGAGTGTGTGTCATGCCAGCAAATCATTCATTGGATTCAGCTATGGAGACTGTTACGCTATGTTTACAAGCCCACATGTGCAGACTGCACACACACACACACACACACACACACACACATTATTCATGCCCTTGGTGCAGTCAGCTTAAGAGTCACATGAACCAGAATCACATGACTGTAGATCGCTTTTAGTCACTGTTTCACTTAAGTTGTGAGATTTCCTCAAAGGAAGTGTTGACCCCCACTGCACACTCATGTGCTATACAGTAGTAGCTGAATGGTAAAGAAGCTGCTTTCTGTTTAGTTTAAAATGCCCATATCTGTTTGAAATTCTGAGATGTCTTTGCATTTTTTTTTATTTATATGTTTTACTCACTTATGTTTGTTTTCACTTTTTCTCCCAAGTTTCTGTCCCAACCTGTCAGCCATCTCCACCAGTCTGCACCTCACCCACAACGTGGCTGTATCCTTTATCTACGTCTGTTGAACTTCTCTCAGAAGTTCTTACTTTGTTGTATTTATTTATAGCAGTACAAACAATCTGACTAATGATTCACCAGCACACTTCCTCTCGTACTTCCTCTCGTGATTTCTCTTTCAACGTTTGTCAAATTACTTCTGTGTGAAGAATGTATATATATTCCTTTACTGGTATTTGTGCGGAGGGTGTGACGTTTCTGGCTCTTGGTAATGGAGCTCCTGATGTCTTCAGTGCGATAGCAGCGTTCTCCCACCCACACACCGCCGGGTTGGCCGTTGGAGCCTTGTTTGGTAGGCCTGGTGTCACACAGACACCTTGAACAACTCAAGCTTTTTAATATGAAAGGCTCCAGTTCTCCTAACAATACTCTTATCTGTCTCCCTCAGGAGCTGGTATATTCGTCACCACAGTAGTTGCAGGCAGCGTGGCGCTTGTGAAGCCCTTCGCGGTGGCTTCCCGTCCGTTTCTGCGTGACGTCATCTTCTACATGGTGGCAGTGTTTTGGACTTTTCTAATCTTGTACAGAGGAACCACGACACTGGGAGAAACACTGGGTACACACAACCATCCATTACCTGTAACCGCTTATCAGGTCGGGGGTGGGCTTGAGCCGATCCCAGCTGACGTTGGGTGAAGGCAGATCATGTCATCACAGGTCATCACAACTCCTTTTGCTTCGCTTCCTTTTCCTAGGGTACCTGGGTTTCTATGTTGTGTATGTATTGACTGTTATTATCAGTGCATACATCTACAACCGGCAGAAACATTCGATGAACTCCAGTGTCCGGAGTGTTGCACATGTTCCAGGTTAGAAACACAAATACATATAGACACAGACAAATCTGTTATTTTTCCATAATGGAGGGTATTTTTTGTCTTTGCAGCAGAGTTTCACTCGTCCGACTCGTCTGATGAGGACGTGCCCGGCCTAACTGGAGGGAGCGTCCAACAGGAGTATGGTAGGAATCCTGCACCCTTCAATTAACCACTATTTAAGATAATATACACCAGGATTCGCCTGCATGATCAAGACCATAACATGCATGTGTGTGTTTTAGAGTCAGAGTACAGGCCGCTCTTGCCTTACTCTGAGTCAACGAGTCAGATCCTGCTGAGCTCTCTGAACCCGATGGACAACAGGAAGTGGAGGAGGAAATCATGGACCTGGAGAGTCCTCAAAGTACTAAAGGTGTGTGGTTGAGGGTAGACCGATACATGGGGCAGTGGGGAAAATCTCAACGCCTGAATTAATCTGGTTTGTACACCAGGTCCAGCAGTGAAAACCTATTTTAAGCTTGTTCTCATCAGACCCCTCTAGAGGTCCTGCTCCTGCTCTGCATCCCCGTGGTCGACCCCGATAAAGAAGACAGGAACTGGAGACGCCCACTGAACTGCCTTCATCTGATCGTTGCTCCTTTGGTGTGTGTGTTCGCCTTTCAGTCTGGAATATGTAAGTGCAGCATGACATACTGTAGCAGCCATAATCGCATGAAAATATATCACCGCCCTGCTATTTTAAATCTAACTAAATCTTAACTCATGTCTAGATGGAGATTATATGATCGAGGGGCAGTTTCCCCTCTGGCTGCTGATGCTTCTGCTGGGACTTTTCCTATCTGGTATTGTCTTCTGCACCACCACCAATGACTGCCCTCCCAAATATCACCCAGTAAGTATTAAAAAGGAACAAATATTGTCTAAATTATGAGATATGAACCCTTTGTCTTGGGTGGGGTGTGGAGCGCATTCTTTAGGTCATATCAGAGGATGTAATCTATCATTTTATAAATGAAATACATTCTCAATCCTAACATTCTAACGTGCTGATAATGACAATGCTTATTATCATGCTGCATCCAATTCAAGTTTGTCTCCTCCCCACCAGCTGTTTGCCCTGTTGGGCTTCTTGGTGAGCGCAGTGTTGATAAGTGCAGCGGCCTCTGAAGTGGTCAGTCTCCTCCACATGCTTGGTGTGGTCCTGAGTCTCAGCAACACTGTGCTGGGCCTGACTCTGTTGGCCTGGGGCAACAGCATAGGAGGTAAGGATTTTCCCCAAAACGTTTACAACTAGAGTCACACCTATCCCGACACCAAATCAGACAAGTATAGTATGTAAAAAAAAAAAAAAAAAGTCATAAAAAAAGTACATGTTATGTTATATATAAACTTCATAGTATAGTATGTCAGTAGTAGTAGTCGTAGTATGTCGTCGTATGTCATATGTCAAAACAGTAATAATATTATATATTAATAAAATATAATATAAATAATTTATGTAATGAAAAGTTATTCTATAAAATAAAAGTATTATGTCATAAAAAGTGTTAATACATTATGTCGAAAGAAAAGTCAGTGTTGTATTGTAACTTAATAGAGTATGGTATGTCATTAAAAATGTGTAAAAAAAATAATGTTGGATGATACTATGATTTTACTTTTTTTCACATAATATACTATGAATTTTTTCATTACTTTTTTCAACATACCATAGTTTGACTTTTTCTGGTGACTTTTTAAAAAAAAATTTTTTACATACTGTACTATGACTTTTTCTTGTGATGTTTTTTTTTACATACTGTACTATGACTTTTTCTGGTGATTTTTCTTCTTCTTTTTTTTTTTTTTTTTACATACTGTACTATGACTTTCTGGTGATTTATTTATTTATTTTTTACATACTGTACTATGACTTTTTCTGGTGATTTTTTTTTTTTACATACTGTACAGTGACTTTTTCTGGTGATTTTTTTTTTTTTACATACTGTACTATGACTTTCTGGTGATTTTGTTTTTTTACATACTGTACTATGACTTTTTCTGGTGATTTTTTTTTTTTTTTTTACATACTGTACTATGACTTTTTCTGGTGATTTTTCTTCTTTTTTTTTTTTTTTTTTACATACTGTACTATGACTTTCTGGTGATTTATTTATTTATTTTTTACATACTGTACTATGACTTTTTCTGGTGATTTTTTTTTATTTTTTTTTACATACTGTACTATGACTTTTTCTGGTGATTTTTTTTACATATTGTACTATGACTTTTTCTGGTGATTTTTTTTTTTTTACATACTGTACAGTGACTTTTTCTGGTGATTTTTTTTTTTTTTTACATACTGTACAGTGACTTTTTCTGGTGATTTTTTCTTTTTTACATACTGTACTATGACTTTCTGGTGATTTTTTTTTTTTTACATACTGTACTATGACTTTTTCTGGTGATTTTTTTTTTTTTTACATACTGTACTATGACTTTTTCTGGTGATTTTTTTTTTTTTTTTTTACATACTGTACTATGACTTTTTCTGGTGATTTTTTTTTTTTTTTTTTACATACTGTACTATGACTTTCTGGTGATTTTTTTTTTTTTACATACTGTACTATGACTTTTTCTGGTGATTTTTCTTCTTTTTTTTTTACATACTGTACTATGACTTTTTTAATGACTTTTCTTGACATACCATATTTGGACTTTTTCAACATACTTTATACCATGACCTTTTTTGGACATAGAATATTAAAGGAGTCATCACCTGGTTTTATACGTATCCAGCCCCCCTTGGATCGCTTTGGATCAATTCGTAAAACTTATTAGAAAAAAAAAAAAAAAATTTAATCAAACATTGAGCTTGTTCTGACCCTTTTTCGTACCGCGATTTTATCACGCGAGATTACGCGCGAGGTTTTGACTGGTCCGGATGTGCATTGTATAATATGTAATGAGGCGCGCGTTGATTCGCCGCAGGAAGGACAGAGCCGGGGGGGCTTGCCTGCATGCAGACTCCAAAACATAATGGCGGCGCTTCGGCGATTTCAGGTAGCGGACGGGGCGGGGTTGGGTGGTGAAAGAGGGGTGGGCTTATGCAAGTAGCCGCCACGGTGACGTCACCGAAGGCGCAGAATCAAAATCTCGTGCTTTAGGAATGCACACCCTTGTGTGCTATTCCTGTTCGGAAAAAGAGCAGAAGCGAAAAAACGGCGCCACTTTCAAACTCCAGCCTTTCAGGCAAGTTTCAACTGAGGTCAAACACAGATATGCATGTTTTAACAAGAGAAATTGAGATTTCCAGGTGATGACTCCTTTAAGAGTTTTTTGGATGACTTTTCCATTTTTTTCTGAAATACTATGCTATGATTCTTTTCAATATACTATACTCAACTACACACTTGTTAAGTTTCATGACTGCATCGAGCATGGGGGTGACATTATTACGGTGTATATAAATATTAATATCTGACAAAGTCAAGACCACAGCTGACCATGATGACTCACAAGATAAAAACAATACCAGCCTAAATATCTGCTCCTAATGGAAATCTTTAGCACATGATCTGTATGCACATCTCTTTTTCAGACTGCTTTTCTGATATCACCATCGCCCGGCAGGGTTACCCACGGATGGCCATATCTGCCTGCTTTGGAGGCATCATTTTCAGTATCCTTCTTTTCATAAGAGATTGTGTAAAGGTATAGAAACATATCCATGTATAACAGTAAAAAATTGTCCTTGACTATTTTCCTTCAGACATGCTGTTTGGAGTGGGTTTAGGATGTCTGGTGCAGATGATTCAAACACACTCTTATGTGCAGGTAATCTCAAATACGCAGATGAAAAGTTTATCCTTCTGGTTAAAAGTTCAGAGAAATATAGAAGTTGCAGATACATGATGCATTTTTATCTTTTTCTCCTCCTCAGTTTGAAACAGAGGGTTTGTTGACGTGGGTTCTGGCAGGATCTCTGGGTTTGTCTTTGGTCCTGTCCTTCGTCATTGTTCCACTGAGCCGGTTCCACTTGGGTCGGACCTATGGGATCTTCCTCCTCATCTTCTATGCCATCTTCCTTCTCATTGCACTGCTCACAGAGTTTGGCAAGATCCACATTGTGTAAATGTGACTCTCAGGACAGTCTGAAACGAGGGACGTCCTCCCATAATGCAAAATGACACACTGGAACAGAATTACACCCACTTTTATACTATATATAAAGAATCAACAGGACTTTTTGCACTTGCCTTCTACCCAGAGCCATCCAAAACCAAGCAAATGAATGACAATCTGAGATTTTTCTGTTCAGGAAATGGCTGAAACTGATCACACTGTGCCTTTATTCAACTTCTTGTTTGTGCTGACGGGAGCTGTGACGGCACTTTGTGAGTCCACAAAAAATACAGGTTGCAGAAATGTATACTTTAAAACATTGTGAATTAAGTAAATGTACTTTTATGGTGACCCTGTACAAAGAATGATGCTTTTGGGGCATTAAATAATTTTTGGTTTGGTATTTGTTTTACAGGTTGTATGAATGGTATGCTGGTTAAATGATACTTTGTCAGTAAATAAGCAGTTGCCAGCAGTACGATAGTACATCAAAAATATATGTTTGCACTTACAGTTCAAAAGGTATATTAAAATCCCTTCTTAACTAACTGAAATACATTACAGAATATGAAGTTATAGAAAAGTAAAATAATCTGAGTTTAATCTGACATTAGTTAGATCCACTGTAATTGTTGGGATGAGCTAAACGGAGTGTGAGTGTTTATACTTTTGGTCTTTAGATAACTTAGATGTAGTGTCCATTAATACTGGTCAGATAAGCCATTCAACTAAGGCATCAGGTTTAAGTACTACATGATTTACAAGAGGTCACGAAAGGCCTACAGCAGTATACGTACACAACATACCGTAGTAGTTCTGGCTCCCTGGTAATATTGGCTCCAGTCTATGAAAAGGCCAAAAGGGCAATGCTCCCGCTTCACTGGTCGAGCTACAGACCTGCATTGCTGTCTTTCTGTCTGTAGTGACGGCTCCAGGGAGTCATCAATACCTCGTCTCACATTAGTCCAAAGAGACCCGGACCAGTTTCCCACTGTGCCAAATGGAGAGAATGGAGGAACAGGAGAAGAGCTGGAGTGATGGGAGTTTCTTAGCATTTAAAAAACGCTGGGATGGTGGAGTACTGCTTGCAAAGTGTGCATTAGTTGATAGCGTGAGGTCCAGTCTGTGAGTTGAGCTGAGGCTCTGGAAAGGAAGACGGGTCAGCGACGGGACTGTCCAGATCACGTTCCAGGCTTTGGTCTTGCTCGGGCAGGTTTTCCCTTGAATACTCCGCATACCACTCGTGCTGAAACGAGACGTAGAGAAGGTGAGGAGGTGACGTCGTATCAACGAGATGATATTCAGGATAATATCTTCAGTTTCTCACCTGTATCTCCTCCTCGTACATTTTCATACTGAGGTCACTCTTCGTCCGAGACCTGCGTCCCAGGTACACCAGAGACGAGTGCTGTACACACCAAAGCCGGAGGGTAAGCAGTTTAGTGGGGTTTCATGTGAAGAGCAGAGGATGTCGAGGTTTTTGTGTGTGCTTGTGTTTTCTTACCCCTCCCCTGTCCATCGTTTGTAGGACTCCCTGTAGAGAGCTGAGCGAGGACATTCCTGGGCAGGTCTGTTTGTACAGCTCCAGAGTGGCCAGAGCTTCATCACGACTTACTTCTACTTCAAACACTATCCCATTCTCATCTAGAGCATGAGCACAAACAAATTAAAATGACAAATCAAATGAGCATTCTATCTGTTCCAAGAAATACTGCAAATATTCAAGAATATATGAATATAAATGCTTTCTGTAAATGTATACAAAACATCCACACATGCACCCAAACAGAGAGACGCACTCACTCAATCTTACCCTCTGGGTTCTCCACTGGTTCCCGGTTCTTACGGCTATAGTTCATGCGAAACACAAAAGCATCCAGAATGAACGCCACGATGATGGTCATCACCACCTAGAGACACAAAATATCACACATTCATGCTCGCATGAACGCACAGAAAAAAGCACCACAGACATGAATGACACATATGATTACAGCCTCACCATGGTAACGATGTAAAAGGTCATGAAGTAGAGCCGACTCCAGTGGGTTGTCATAGAAGTTACTCCTTCCTGTATGAGTGAACACGGCGACAGTAAACCAGCAAATCACCACTGATCATTGACAAGACTGCAGAGTTGTGATGGATGAAAAACAGACAAATGACTTGATCTTACCATGGTGATGTACCAGTTATTGACCACAGTCAGTTCAAACAGAGTCACTGGAGAAAAAGAAAGAAGAAATAAATATAAGTCATGGTAAAGTATGTAATGAAAAGTTTAAAAAATATTCTATAGAAAGTCATAAAAGTGAATAGCAAAAGTGAAGATAAAGAAGTCATAGTATAGTATGTCATGAAAAGTGAAAATAATTTCATTTTTGAAAGTGATAATAAATAAGTCGGTATAGAATGCCATGAAAGTGAAAAAAATATATTTTTTGAAAGTAAAACAAAAAGTTATAATAAAAGGCATAGTATAGTATGTCATGAAAAGTGAAAAAAAAATTAAGTAATAAAAAAGTAATAATATATAAGTCTTAGTATAATATGTCATGTCAAGTCCAAGTGGACGTTTGTGCCAAATTTGAAGAAATGCTATCTATATCATTAAAAAAAGAATGGTGTGTTATCTCATAATATTGTGTCACAAAATATTTAATAGTACATAGTATGTCTAAAAAAGTTGTGGAAAGTACACACATACTGACTTACAAATATTTGGTTTTGGTCTGTTCACAGGATTTGTAGACAATAATATCAACAGTAAAGAACATTTCCAGCGTTACTTTTTAAATGAAAAATATAATGGAATTACCAAAGCTGCTGAGAATGTTGTTGAAGTTATTGAGATAATAGTAGCCTTCTTCCAACACTGTTTTGTTGCCATAGGTGACATTGACTAGCCTGTAGGAGTCTGCCACTGTGCTTGTGCTGAAAAGAAGAAGACATGAAAGAAGAAACATAAGTTATAAGGAGGACAAGAGTGCGTACCAACACATCCCAAAATGAATACAGGGGCAGAATACTGAGAAAATAAACTCAATTGACTCACTTGCAGCAGTTAGGATAAACCACATCTGCAAAAAACTCCATCCCAACAATTGCAAAGGAGTAGTAGAAGATGATTAAGGTCAACCCCAGACTTGCCATCCTGGGGAAGAGCTCAAACATGGTGTCCAACACATTACGATACCTCTGCTTTATCTTAAACAACCTGTGAAAGACAGTCGACCAAGAATGTTCACATGAAACAAAATCTGAGTACATGTATATACATGTATACATGTATATGTACACACAAGTACATATACATTTTGCTCTTACGAGGAAGAAATAAAAGCATACCGGAGGAGCTGAAGTGGCCTGAGAACTACAATAAAGTAAAATGGCTCCATATCGAAGGCAAGAGCAATCAGGCCCAGGAAGGCAAACACCGTCACCGAGAAGTCAAACCTGGACCCCGAAAACACAGAACCAGTGATTGGTACATGACGAAATAAACAGCTGTTGTGTTTTCACAATAATCCACAGTAAAATCACTGAAGGTTTAATAAGAGTACTGAATCCAAATGCACAGACGGGAACAGGGTTTAAGGATTTATGCAGTCTTAAGTCCACACGTCTGAAGTTTTGAATTCAGTACATATTCAATAGGTCAGTTAATCAAACCCAGTATGCAAAATATTACTCACAGATTCCACCCAGAGCTGAAATAAGCCATCGGCCCCAAACCAGTTATTTTCAATAAGACCTCTACACCATAAACTAAAAGTGAAAGGACAGAGGCAGAGTTAATTTTGGCAGTAGTGCATGGAACAGACTTAAATTCTTTGGCGCCCTCTATGATAAGTATTACAGCACATGATGATTTTCTGGGTGAATGGGAGACAGCACGCAGCCTACTCACTGGTCAGAAACACAATGTAACTCCAGGGAACAAATCTGGACCAGGAAAAACCACCTGCGTGAGGAAGAAGAGGAAGAAAGTATGAGGTCTGTGGCGTGGAACACTTCAGTCACATGTGTTTATGCCATCGGGGAGACACGTACTGTTCAGCGTGTACGTTTCCACGAGGATCCACACGCCATTGATCGCCACCACCACATCTGCAGCCACAAGAAAAGGTTAAAAAGGGATTACGATGAGAGACTTTGGCTCTGTGTCCCTGAGGACAGCTGGGAGGATGGAGACGATTACGCTTACACATGGCATACTGGAAGGCCTTCGACTTCACAAGCAGGTTGATGCCTATTAAAGCAGAGAAGAAAGCACTCAGAGGAAGGAAGCCAGAGACAGTTCCTTTAGTCTCATAAACAGAATAGAAAAAGAGAACTTGCCTTTGAAAATGAGGAAGGTCGTGTGTGGAAGGTCATCAAACCAATGTTCTCCACTGCGCCGTGCCTAAACAGCACGCATATAGTACATGTACATTAAAAGGGCCCCAAATAGAGTGAATAACAAGTGCTCAGTTCACGTACAAGAATACTTCTCACCTTCCATTTAAGGCCAGTGACCTCATAGAACTTGTAAAAGTCCTGTAAACTGCAGCAGAACAGAAAGAAAATGTAAAAATGCAATTAAAGGCGGAAGGCTTTAAACTGAAAAATGTGTGTCTGGCAGTTACCTGAGCATCGGAGCCCCGGAGGTGTTCAGGGCTTTATACGTGAGGAAGCGGTCTCTTGCAGACATCCGTGGTCTGTAAAACCTCATCAGACCATCAAACTGTTTTAGCGACACGCCCATCGGCCTCTGGGAAAAAAACAAGAGCAGCACGGATAAAACCCAGTGGATGCTTCATAAAAGATGAATGATCTCTAGTGATATATATAAAAACATATATGAAAATAAACCAAATTTACATAGAACGGTGATGTCGTACCTGCCGGCTAACCAACAGCTGAAAGGCATGGTCGATCGCAGAGCGTTTGTGAAGTAAAAGAGATTTAAACTTCATCTTCTCGACATCATTGAACGTATCAAACACCACGGCCAAGAGCTGGAGGGGGGCAGAGAATCAAGCTGATCAGTGATCACATAAAAGCGCTAATTACAAGCCATGTCTACAGTATTTTAAGTAGGACAGAAAACAAGGCTATTCGTACCAGGTTCATGATGAAATAGAGCTCTATGGAGAGGTAAACAATGAAGAAAACACAGGACCAGCGGTTCTTGGAGTACGCTGGCATCATCACATCAGGAAAACTAGAGGAAGAGGGAAGCATGAGATACAAAAGTCATGAGATACTTAAAAAAATGGGGAATCAGCTAAAACACACATGTGGTGAGGAGGAGGGGAAAAAAAGGATATTTATGATGAGCTCTGAAAGTAGGAAGAGCTGCTTGCGTGTCGTGTGTAAAGACAGTGCTGTGCTTACTTTGCTGTGGTCAGCAGCACAAACAGACTGACGAGGCTGTTCTCCAGGGTGCTGAAGTACTGCGGCGAGAGGAGACGGATAAAGTCAGAAAATCATACGTACTTATGTAAACTCAGGCACTAAAGACTCAACGTACCGGGTCAGTAGTGTTTGGAGAGAAGAGGCAGAAACCTGAGACGAGATGACAGGATGATTGAACAGGAAAACTTCTAAAAACAATGTAATCTTGAACTATTTTTGAGCTTTTAATATACGTTAAAATAATAAGCGTTCTTACCCAACATAGCAAATATAACCATGAAGAAAAGCAGCAGTAGCAGGATGTCGATGAAAGGTGGGAGGGACTGGAAGATCTGACGCAAGTTTCTGATTGGATGAAAGAAACTTTGTGAGTGATGACTACATCTAAAAGTTTAATCAGTGGTGTCTGTACATTAACTCTGAAGTATGTATTACAATCAACCATCAGTCAGGAGTAAATTCCCTTTCTGAAAGACATTTTATAACAAAAAAGGGGACCCCATTTAGTAGAAGCAACTGTCAAAGGTATCTAAATGGACGTTTTCAAGTCATAGGGAGCACAAATCGAACTGAGCTTGCAAGATTTTGCAGGGATTTGCAGGCTTTCAGCGTAGCATACCATTTTTCTTTCATATGAAAATATGGGGGAGGATGCTGACAAGTTCTCTATGTTGTTTCCTTGAATCGCTCTCCTGTCTTCTTTGATACAAACAGGATTTGATGCAGGTCATTATGTAAACTTCTCAATTGAGGAAGCTGGAAATTCTATTTGGCCATGACGTTGCCCTGACTGTGTGAACGTGCGTGTTTGTTTAGGTCATTATGTACCTGCGCACAGCACCGCAGTATCTACAGTCCACCAGGAAAATTGGTCTGAGAGCTCGGGTCACTCTCACGTGAGACGTCTGTCTGATCAGAACCACGATGGCCTCCACAAACTGTAGCAGCAACACACACGTCTGGACGAGGAGGAGAGACGACATGAACAATACGCAGTAACGGAAGCTGAAATCCCAAACTATGACGCGGGGGCCGCAGACAGCAGGGTGACTGTCTTCCAGCATGCTGCAGAGACAGTGGAATGACCCATCACTGATCGCTTACCTTCACCATGGTCCTCTTGTGTCGCATGAAGGTGTGGAAGCCTAACCAGCGGAGTTTCATGCACAGCTCAAAAGCCACCATAACCAAAGCCAGCAGCTCCAGAGTGGCATGGACCTGCAGAGGCATCAGATAAACAGCTGCTTTTACAGGAAACTGTGTGTATAAGCTTGTGTGTGTGTGTATGTTCACCCACATAGACATCCAGGCGCAGCGAGGGCACAGCTGGAGCTTCACACAGCGACAGCATCATCAGCAGCAGGCCCGTCAGCAGCTCCATCATGTAGAACAGGTGGTTGTGGGCAAACAGGTACGCTGCCAGCGCCTTTGGGTTTCGAGGATGGGTGAAGAACTTATCATTGTTCTCTCCCTCCTGTATGTGGAATTTAAAGGACACGTTAAAAACAATGAGAACCATTTTTATTGTATGATTCAATGTATGCTCTGGTCTGGTCGACCAGTTTTCCTGTAGTTGATGAAAACAACGTGCTGTGAGCACATCCATAGCACCCATAACGCAGAACTGAGACCAGCCAGCGAAACTATTCAAAGGAAAAACGCAACCAAATACACATCATCCCTTTCACAATGTGTGTGCTTATCGTAAGTGTGGTGAATGTTGTCTTTTTGCAAAGTTGTACCTTTTCATAGAAGGTACCCTGTGGTATGTTTGATGAGAAGTAAGACAATCTTTTCTCGAGCATGTCCCCGTTATGTTTCCAATATCCACGAGGATGCAGGTGTATGAGCACAAGGATGTGGTGCCATAAAAGTTTCTTACATTTATTACTTCAAGCAGCTGTTCATGACGTGTAATTAAAGCCATTATATGACCCTGTACACTCAGCAGCTAACAAAAGCCACAATCCACTGCTTGTGAATACCTGCAAGTAGATGGCTGCCTCTTGGTAGTTCATCTCCCAGCTTTGCCGTAAGGACACATTTTGGGCTCTGTGGTTTTGTGGCCCAGGTGTTGAGATCACAGCGTTGTTCACTATGTCATAATTGCCTCCTCCTCCATCTGGAATAAAACATGTAGATTACAATGTTTTGATACAGCGCTTATGTGGAAAAGAACAACAAATTGTAACATCAATTACACACACACACACACACACACAGTGGTAGAGGGGTATGGGCCTACCAACGCATTCTAGTTCTAGCTGTAAGGCATAGGAGGAGATCACTACTGGACTCCCGTTGTGGATCTGATCTTCATGAGAACCAGCTGCCTGTCCACACATGCACTCCATTGATCACTTTGGATGTGTGACCCAGCTGTGTGAGTGAATCAAGGTCCCTGAAGTACACAGCACAAGTGTCTGTGTGTGTGTGTGTGTGTGTGTGTGTCATTCACAGTGCGCTCATCGTGTCCCACGCACACACATCTGGAGATACAGACGGCCAAACATTCCACTCAGGCCTGATGCAAACTCTAGAAACACAGTCCGGATGTGAGTCCTTATAGATTCAGGAATATTCAGACCAGGCTGGGGGACCAAAGTGACACTGGAGACAGAACACCATTCAGAAGAGCTGACAATGCTTATGAAGCTCAGTACTTCGTTGACAATCGAATGCTTCTTTTGGGGGAAAAAAAAAAAGAGTCTCTTTCAGTCGCCGTGATAAGAGCTGCTGTCACCAGTGAGAATGAAAAGTCACTTACACAATTGCATGCATTAGCCTCCTGCCTTTGCCACAGAGTTCGAACTTTGAACCCAGTGCAGCCAGTCAGTAAGAAAATGCAATGTTTGCACTAATATCACATTGTCAATTACTTTCCTTCCACAAACAGGATACAGACACATGACAGAGAAACCACAGAGACGACGTCTAGATATCTGATAACAACGAGAAAGCAGGAAGCCATTGCAGAACGTAAAGCAAAATTAAGTACTGACTATCATTTAAATGACAGAGAAGAGTGCAGGTTTAAGAAGAAGGAGCCCTCTTCAAAATGAACTCAAAAGTACAACTGAAAAAGATTAACTCAGTATTGTCGAATAAATTAAATTACAGATTCAAGCAGGATCCATGATATATAAATCACAGTTTCTTTCTTGAATAAGTAAACCCTCTGTTTGTCTTTCAGCAACTGCATATTTCAGTCCTGTGTGAGTCTATGTAGGCGTCCGTCCCACGTCCTGTACATCCCTTTTCTGCTTCAGGCACGACTCCTTGGACCAAAACGTTGTGGGGACCAAATACGCGTCTCTGAAACGCAGTCAGACTCCTCCTGTCCACCCTGACGGCAAGTGTGAAGATCAAATTCCAGTCCAGTGGCAGCCTGGCTGTTATCCTGACAGGAGTAGAGCCCGTGTCTGTCGTGTGCCACTCCAACCCTTCATTTGTTTCAGAACAATAACATGTTCGGCGCTCCCAGTCAAAAACACGGTGGGGTCACGCTCACAGAAACACAAACAGGCTCAGCAGTCATGACTGTTTCTCCCGGGACGATTAAAATGTAGTTTTGTGGAGTGATCCAAAGGGTCCTGACCACCAGCAGCAAAACTGAACTCCACACTTCTATCCAAGCAAGTGATTTGTCACTGAGGTGATACAATGCAGGCTTCTTTTCCAGTGTCCGCGTTGAAACTCCCTCTCTTTCCAGAAAGCTCCAACTGCAATCAGCAGGAACAGTGTGAACTTCCTACTTGTCCACCACTCCCAAATATCCTGAGGATAAAAAAAAAAACTCCTCTGCTCTTCCTGTTCACCTCCAGAGCCAGAGAAAAATTATCCAGTACGTCCACACACACAGACACACTTACACACGGGCTGCAGACACTCACACACACAACACTCACATGCGGCCCATGAGCACCAGGGAGGGGCTGAGGGGTGCACCGGTCTGCTGAGGCAGCAGTTTCTCAGATGGGTCATTTTGTAGCTTATATACAAAGGCAGCAGGATTACTATGTTGAGTGGATGCATGGATACCCATACTTACTGCGCGCGCGCACACACACACACACACACACACACACACACACACACACACACACACACACACACACACACACACACACACACACACACACACACACACACACACACACAGAGCCTGGTGGGCAATCTCTGCTCTCCATTAAAGCAGTGTGGCCTGGACATGCAGCATGTATGCAGCTGACTGTCAGTTACATTAAACGGCTTCAGACTGCGCGAGTGCACATCTGGTAAGTAGACAAGCATTCATTTCATATGATAACATATATAATGACACTTACAAAAAATATGAAATACTTTTCTCTCAAAAAGTATCATAAATACTTAAACCAATGTGGAAAAAAGTACATTGATCACAGCACAAACAAGAATCGGCCTGACTTATTGACAGTTTGTGTCTATCATACACTAACCAGCCTTTTAGCCGGTTAATCAGTTACCAGTTTATTTGATGAACCCATGACTTCAACACATTTTGTTGATAGTGTTTCAGAGAGATGTGTTTTTGATGTGATTTCATGTCATTTTAGAGGCTGTAGTTTGCTGTGATGATGTATTATTATAGTACGGCTACAGTATCTTTCTCATGTCATGGTCATATCTCTACTTATGGTCTTGACTGCAGTACTATGCTCTATTGTTTATTATTTTCAACTGCAGTTGCAAGGCAAATATCCCTTATTGGCAATAAACTCAATGTGTAGAATACACCATAAACTACTGCTTAAATACACAGTTCAAAATATAAGTATAAGTTCAATGAAGGTGGTATATATTGCATGGCTGCTGGAGATATATGTATATACACACACACACACACACACGCACACACGCACACACGCACACACACACACACACACACACACACACACACACACACACACACTCCAGTGTGTAAGTGTAAGGACTTACTCTCGTCGCCTCTCTCAGCCTCCTCGTTGAGTAAACCGCTGTTTGCTTCGTCCCACGTTAAGATGAGAGGCACATCGTCGTCAGACTCCATGTTAGCAGACAAACAGGCTGCAACCAGCCTGGATCTATTTACGTTCGTAGATCAGAGTTAATCCACACTAGCTAAACAAGATTCCTGCGCATCTTTGGTGCCTCTAGCTAACGCTTTACACGTTAGTCGGCTGCAAACAAACCGGCTACTTTTTTCGGGTGGGGGCTGCGCTAGCGGAGATGAGGGCTAAGTGACGTCGCTCGGCTGAGACATGCAAAAAAACAGGAACTAACAGCTTTCACGTCGTGTTAAGCGGACAGCGTCTGTCGGTTGCAGATTTGGCCTTTTGCTCGTCACAAACGGCATCTGTCACCAAATCAACTAGTTCATTGTCAGTCTGGCTATCGCGCCGAGGCTGCGCGCCGGTGTCCATCAGGACATCGTCCCCGCACCGCGAAGCTTTCTGGTGGTTAACGGATGTCGTGCGTGCACTGAGAACATTTAAACAAATAACTAAATACACTATAATTATATATAGTTCTGATTAATCGCTCCGATATCAACAAACGATACTCAACGCTCTGCAGACACTCTGGGTGCAATTTGATCAACAAAACATTCGCGACACTGAAGCAACTTACGGCAGAGGGAAGGTTGGCGGATTTTCAAAATAAAGGTCGATGGCTCTAGATGATGCTGTAAAACCCCTGTCACATAAATTAATTAATGTATTCATTATTATATATATATATATATATATATATATATATATATATATATATATATATATATATATATAAATATAATAATAACAACACTCATGTATGCATATATTCGTTTAATGCATTATAGATCTGAATTGTGCGCCAGTAATTTGATACTATCAGCCGCTTCCGTAGTATCTTAGCAACAGAGGGGAAAATGTCAACAAAAGGTTCTGCTTGCAGCCAACGTCCGAGTCGATTCGACAGGTAACTATGTAGCTAAATAACGTTAAGCTAACACAAGATGAAGTTAAAACTGTCATATGTCATGCTCACATCTTAGTCTTAGGCCTAGATAAAAGAGAACTTAACTACTATCCATACAAAGTAGCAGAGGAAATTAATAATATTTTAAGGTGATATAGACAAACGCAGTGTATTCATATTCATTAATCTATAAACATGTTTTCATACCATCCAGTGATATTATGTCTGCAAAGGGCCAATCAGAAGATGCTCTTATGAACCATGAACTGTCACAGAAGGAGTTGCTTTCTCTTGAGGCTCAACGCATCTCAAGGATATTGGAAAACTCCATCAGTCAAGTTGAGATTGCAGCCACTCTGCCTGCTGTCCAGTTAAACAGTGTGCCCAGTGTTGTGGGCCAGGAGTTGAGTAGAGCACTGCGACAGCATCAAATATTAAATGGAAGACTGGAGACACTAGAAGGGATCAAGCAAGAGTCCGATGGGGACCAAGGGGGAGACCTTCGGAAAACAAGGGCTCAGCTTGAGAAGGACATCAAGAACTCTGTGAGAGATCTGCTCAGGGTTGTCCGAACCCAGCCAGATGCCATTTGTGGTTTGAGGGCAGAGCCAGGTATGGAAGTAGGGGAGAGTGAGCGCATATTAATTAAAGTGCTTGAAAAGTTTCACAGCCAGGTTGTAAAAAAGCTGTTGACCAGTGGGGATGAGAAGCTACAGCTCGTTCACCACAAGCGGTTGGGTTCAACCCCTGGTCACGATCTGGAGCGCGTGGTTTCACAGGAAGACGATGTGGCCACAGCCATAATGCAAATAGATGCAAAGGTGAGGCACAAAAAGTGGATGTTGAAAAAGAGACTTCTTCTAGCCTTACACGTTTAAAGTGCTTCAATGGAAAAAAAGAAGAAAAAAGAAAGATTTCTTATTAAAGTCAGTACAACTTCTGCTCTTGACCTTTTCACCTATCCACCCTCTCATATCTTTCTTTTTACATTACAGATCTCTGAGAAAAATGACGAGATCAAACATTTGCAGAGTTCTCTGAAAGGGAACGACAGACAGGAAGCGGGTATATCACTTCTTGCCGACAAGCAGTGCCAGTCACTTATCAAGACAGGAAAGATGAAGCACACCGGTATACAACAGGAGATTGATCAGCTGAGCAGTCAGCTCAACAACCTGATCCTTAAAAACAGGCAGGCAGAGAGAGAAATCCAGGAGGTACATTTTGTGTATAAATATAATTTCACAGTAAATGTACTAACATGTTTAATTTCCATTAACTCCCATGTCATTTTCTTCTTTTGCCAGAAAAACGAAAAGGTGGAGACAGAAATGAAATTCTTGCTCCAAACTTTTGACAGTGAAATAGAAGAAACCCAGGTACAAACTCAGCCTCCACAAAGTATCTGGAAAAAAAGAATGAAGTGTGTATACTCTGGCCACTAGTTCATGCACCTGTTGAGGCTACATTCAGGGTGTTTAACATGGCAGTCGGGTCTTAATCTTGGATGTAGAAGTTTAACAAACTATCTGAAAGCTACACAGGTTCCATTTATTAGCTTTTTCCAGAGGCTTCACTCACATCTCACAGTCTCTACCAGCTGATGCAGTTTGCTCCGTCTATAAACGATGATAGATGATTTCTGACTATTCAGGATATAGTGTATATGTATCATCCTGCTCTAAAATATGATATAAACTCAATTAGAGACTCCAAATGCTTGAAAAAAACAAGTAGTTATTTCTAGGTTTATTTTGTGTCACATTTATTTTATCTCCACTACTCATTCCATCCACCACCACCTCTCTCTTTCTCTCTCTTCTCCATCCTTTTTGCCCCCTGACCATAACTGCCATCAACACCCGTCTCAGGCCAACCTGGAATCGAATGGAATGGATTATAAAAGGGAGGAAGAGGAGCTGAGGAAGCTAGAGAAGCCCTTTTCTGTCCTAGAAGTGGAGTGCAACGCGATCCAGGAGAAGCGTCGGCTGGCACAAGAGAAGAGACGGGAAGAGATGAGGGAGCTGGAGTTGAAGACCAAAGCTGCCATTTTTGCCCAAGCCTGGTGGAGGGGCTACAGTACTCGCAAGGCCTTAAAGAACAAGGGCAAAAGCAAGAAGGCCAAAAAAGGCAAAGGCAAGAAGACCAAATAAAACACTCTGCTTCTACACGGACAAGTCGAGCATGAACATTAACATCTTTTATAACAAAAGAGAGCATGTATTTAATACCATTTAATACCATTATACTCCATATTCAGTATGTTTGTCATTTATGCTTTGTTTTTAATAAAGTACTTTATGTTTAATATGTATTTTTTTGTGGAACATACTATATAAATGACTGAAGTGCTTTCTACTTCTGTGATATAATTATATAGTTAATGTAGTGAATTGTATAATTCTATTAAGTAGGTGGCCTTTAATTACCTCGGAAAATCTCCAGCATAACTCACAATTTATAAATTAATCTTCTCAATAAAAATAGGAAGGGAGGGATTCATTGGGTGTACTAGTTGCTGTTCTCTTTTATTGCCACAGGGTGGCAGTAAAGGACCATGTGCTATGACCATTCACTACATCACATTTCATTCATTTGTCATGCAGGAGCTGGGGACTGGACCACCAACAGTTCAAGTCATCTGATATTGCTACGAGATAAACTCTCTTTATCAAGTAAAAATAAGTCAACTTCAAATGTATAGTTACATCAGAACCGTTTCACAACTAAAAATCCAGCCATGTTAATAACACTGAGGAGTCAAATGAACAAAACTTCAGTATTTTAACATTGTGGCAGTTCATTGTCTTAAAGCTCACAGTTCATTTAGTTACATTAAACAACTGACAAACAAAATTATTTAATGTTCAGTGAATTCTGTTTTAAAAAGCAACATTATAGCATGTTTTTACAGTGCGTTGCAATGTGGTTTTTGGAATTTGTCTTGTCTTTTTTCCCTCCATCATGCCTCTGTGAGGGAATGTGAGGATTTTTCACTATTCCCTGGTGATCCTGCATGAACATCTTGATCTAAGAGAGAGAGACAGGAAGTTGATTGTTTTCTGTCGCTCTTCTGTTTATCACCATCTCTGTTCCGTCCGGGTACATACCTTGTCCAGCTGTTTTGCTGTGTCATATATATCCACAGCTTCCTCTCCTTCAATGTTGTCATCTGCCAATGCATAGAGGTTTAGGGTTGCCATCTTAATCCTTCCCAGTAGCAGTGTTTTCTCTGCTGCTTTTTCCTGAATTTCGTTCCACTTCTTTTCCTGTGTGAGGACATGAACAACTGAAAAGATGGCAGCTGAATCTTTAAGCAATACTTGTTTTGGTTTTTAGCTCTGATGCCAAACTGTCACCCAGAGTCGAGTCTGATACCCATGTTAGAGCTTCGGAGTGCATCCTCTCTATCTCAGGCTGGAGTTTAGACAACGTGTTGCTCTTTTGAAGCTGCAGCAAGCGATGCTGGGCCTCCAGCGTCACCAGTGCGTTCTTCTGCTGGTCCACCTGCTCCACCGCCTCATTGTCCCTCTGATGGAAATGTTCTTTAAAGTGGAGAAGTTTCTCTACGTGACCCGTGAGTGCCTGCACATCATCAAACTGTAACACACACACACACACACACACACACACACACGTGAAAGCCGTAGCTCCAAAGTCCAACTTCATTATCTACTCAAAACACAACCACCCCTGCAAACATCATACAAATTATTGCACTTCTTCTAAATAAAACATTAACCTGTAGGGAGAAAGAGCCAGAGGTGTTATTTCTCACAGCAGTCCTGTATATTTAATGGGTGTAGTAGTGACGAAAATGGTACTTCGGTCTGTTTAGTAAATGGATCTTTTCATGATATACTATTTTTGGAGAATACACACATTTACATTTAGTTCCTCTGCCATGTTAAACATCCTTGCAGTACCTTAGCCCTCCTGACCACCTGCACCAGGAAGTCCCAATACAAAGAGTGCCTCTGCAACTGACGCTGTTGCTCCAGTTTCCTCTCCATCAGTTCGGTATACCCCAAATTTAGCCTCTCTAGCTCGGCCTCCAGTTCAAGCATCCTTTTCACCTCCCTCTCTGATTTCTCAACAGCTTGATCAGCATCTTTTTCCTGCAGGAAGGGCGACAGAGGGATTTAGTTTGGCTGTCGCTGTCAAGTTCCATGAAATTGAAATCCAATAATGTTACATACAATCTAATTCAGGAGTGTACTGTACCTTGAGAAACGTGTGTACGCTTAAGTGTAACTCCCTCGCTTTCTTAACCTCCTCGTGCAACTCATCTGTGCGCTGTTGCAAATGTTCCAATACCTTCAAAAAACACACACAAAGCCATGCTGTTTTACTTGTTTCCACTAGGGGCATTGCTTTTGTTTTATTGATGCCAGACTATGAAAGAAAGGAATTCATTCAATTAAAAAAAGCTTTTCCCCCACAAATAAACAACAACTTTAACCTTCAAATGGTTAACATTCTTAAAATGAATGAATATTTTGTAGATATGGTCATGGCTGAATTGGTTAAAAGATTTATCTCAGTAAAACTGGAAAGTAATTTGGTAGTATTTTATAGCTGATATTTATTTCCTCTAGAAGCAATGTTCTCAAAATTTTGACACCAGGGACCTACTTTTTAAAAATGCCAAACCATCGTGACCCAGATTACAACAGGCCTTAATCTATGGATCCTTTGGAGAGCGAATTTGTTATAAACGAAACCTCCCTGACCATCTGCATTTCTGTATCACCTTATAGTATCTCTAACAGGTAAACCAGCAAGTTCAAAGAGATATGCGTTTGATAAATCACAACTCTGTTTCATGCATGTGTTCTTGAAAATATATGATTTCGAAATTGCCAAATAAATGCATTTAGGCGTTAACAGGTTCTCATTGGTTGCCTCTCATCAGTTAAACAAACAGAATGTATAGCCTATCATGGTTACCAATAATAGAACAATAACATTCAGGCTCCCTCCTGTGGCTCAAATGTGTACTGCAGAGATAATGTTAATTAAGGAAGACGACCTTAAGAATGTCTGCTCTAATGTCTGCTAAGAAACAAGCTGGAGTTTTAAAAAAAAGACTAAAAATCAGTGCAAATGCTCATCATTGATACCCTGTGAATGCATTTTTTAAATGCCTCTAGCATTTAGCATACAGAAAATAATTAAATATTTATGTTGTTGGCATTATGTAAACACACTGGCATTTAATAAAATACTGAAGTTATAATGGCATTTACAGTATGGTCAATATTGAAGTTGGTTAAATAGTTTTACTCAGTGAAAGTGGAAAATAATATGAATGTGTAGTACTTTTACAGCCGTTTTAGGAAGGGGGCGTTAGGCATTAGGAAGCTAGCATTAGCGTATTTCGTACCTGACTTCGCTCCTTGTACTTTCTTTCCAGCTCTTCCTCTTCCAGACGTTTCTTCTTTAGATCAAAGATGAGGGAAAGTCTGTGACGTAAGAGTCCTTCTGCCATCACACCGTCCACAGGCAAGCCTCCTGTTTCCCACACAAAGTGGAACGTTATTAACATTGACCGTTCAGATTGATTTTGGCTGCCCTTCGCCACCTAAACTCACTGTGAGACCAGCTCCCAAAGTTCACGACTCTCTGTCGACTCTCTGTTTTGATAGACGAGTCAGGTTCGTCCGCTTTGCTCTCTCTTTAAACGCTAGTTTTCAAACTTTGTACGCGCACTCGGCCCCTACGTTCATTCCTCTTGTTTCTATGGAAACGCAAACCAGCGACGTTTAAAGGGACCATCCGGTATTTCAATACAAAAACACCTTTCAAAACAAGATTTCTACTTTGATTGAATCTACAACTCAAACTCCATGAGAACTGAAAAAAGACCAGGCAACCAAATCAGTCGATCCACAGGAAATTAATCAACGATTAGAAATTATAATGTAAACCACAAGCACACTCTCAAGACTTTCAAAATAAAATCGTTAGCTTAATCTAATCCTTGTTTTTTGTTGTCAAGACCAAACTTTGAACCTCAGATTTTAAGCAAACGTGGATGAGAGGTCCTTCAAGTTCTCAGGAAGAAATAGATATTGAACCATGAAGTGATTGAAAGCTCCAAAACAGCCAGTGAAATAGACTTTGTGAGATTGAAGTCAGACGCTACTAGTGTCTTTTGCCGATACTAATATTCATCACCAAATGATGACATTCATGGCTTAGCACACACCTAAAATATCTCCAAAGACATGATACCGCCTCTACAGTAAGTAGGAGCCACATATGAGTTAATGGTAATTTGACATTACATATTCAGACTAGGAGCACAGTTCCACATGGTGACAGAGGAAGGTGGCTTTAGCACGCTTAATGGAAATGCTGTGTGCTGTTATTTTTGCATAATAATTTTGCCAGGTGTGGCGTGGATGGCGATGGTGACAGTAAAAGCATCAGAACCAGAAAAATGCATCTGATGCCATTGTGTGTCACGCATACACACATGCGTGACACACACACACACACACACACACACACACACACACACACACAAATGAGCAGAGAAAATGGGATTGAAAGAAAGAGAAAAGGCATGACTGAAAGGCAGTGAAGAGGAAAAAACAACAACACCGATAGCTGCAGGCAGAGATGCCGCTGTATCCATTTTTGATGAATGGATGGCTTGCTGCATACACACATGCACGCACACATGCACATGCTACTAATGGAATGATGTTATTATAATAAAAGCATGTTGTGTCAGGTGATGGGCACAGTGTGAGGCTGAGGGGATGGAGACATAACACCCATGTAAACACCAGCAGACCTTTTAACAGCTGATGAGGATGAGGAGATGAAGATGAATCAGTCAGATTCTGTCATGGGGCATGAAGCCCATGAGGACATATGAAGAATACTGGGAGCACTGTTCATTTTACCCTAATTGCCCATAAAGTGTCCTCTTAAGTCTCACATATATTGTTTCAGTGCGTCAGAAAAGCTAAATTACCAACATTAACTAAAGCTAAAGTTTGGTCTTGACCACAAAAACACCACTAAAGAAAACAGTATCACCACACAGTCCATTTAGTAGCTTTTACTGTAAGTGACATATCCAATCCAAATATGGAATAATATATATTTTTTAAATCAATCCACATTACATCAAATGGAAAATAATACCGTCTTTCTGTATTTTCTATACACATTTGTCTTTGCTTTAGTGTTCATAGTTGAGATATTTGGAGACCACTGGATCTTGGCTCGTATCTAAGTCAAAGTTTTTGTGGGTTTGAAAGGCTTGTCTGTTAACCAGCAGAGTCACAGTACACTGGCACATCTGAATCCTTGGCAAGTCTTTTACTGTGCAATTCCTCTTTGATTTTCCATGTTGGATCATGATACAAATAACATGTTGTAACGCCCACATCTGGGTTCTGTGCAGCCTTGGTGCTTGATGCTATGAAAGGAGGTGCGGAGCTAGTTTTTATCATTTGCCAGGCTTTATGTTTGTGCTGTTGACACCAAGGTATGTTTATTAGAATAGCAATTGGGTATGAGTCAAAAAATATCACTGATTTTTTGATTAAATTGTGTGATCTGATGAGGCGCAGAGTAAAGTAGGGCTGGACAATATGGCTTAAATCTATCAGGAATCCATTTCATATCTCAATAACAACCTCCATATACATCACAATATGTTTTCTGGTTGTTCAAAAGATAAATAGTCACAAATGAATAACCACATGATGAAGCTTATTTTTCATACTCCTTGAAAGTATATGAGTATTTTTCTCATTTATACAGCAATTAGGAACTTTAATGTAAACAGGACA
This sequence comes from Eutrigla gurnardus, assembly GCF_963514095.1. Classification (NCBI taxonomy): domain Eukaryota; kingdom Metazoa; phylum Chordata; class Actinopteri; order Perciformes; family Triglidae; genus Eutrigla; species Eutrigla gurnardus. The sequence continues at coordinate 7,701,023 of NC_139936.1, read as the reverse complement.
GATTCAAGTGATTTCCAGTTGGACACTGACCATGTAAATGTGCATACACACACAAGAGATTAAGATAATAGTTTGGTTTAATCATATTCCCTGGATAATTAAATTAATATGCACTTGTTATAACCAGTCCTATGGTAAAGTACCCTGCAATGTATCTATTTGTGAACTAATGTGTATTTTTCTGGACAGTTTGCTCATCATTTTAACTTGATTTTCAGTTTTTGAGACTGATGCTTCTTCATTGACTGTTTTGTTTTATTTATTTGCTGCTTGATGATTTGAAACCATAACATAATATAACTCTCTTTCTTGTGGTATTTCCTAAGAAGAATGGTATTTCTAGGAGATGTTTAGGAAAAGCGTTTTTCTACACTTTATAAGCCTTTGTTTAAATTCTTAAAATACAAAATAAAAAGCATGATAGAATACTAAAACCAGTCAAATCTTGACTTTCACTGTAGCTTTCAAACATGCACACACACACACACACACACACACACACACGCGCACACACACTTGAGTGGAGAGGTAACAAACATTTAGACATCAATAATTAAAGGTCAACAGTGTGGTGCAAACAGATATTGAGAGGAAGTCTGTGTTTATGCTAATGGCTTGTCAGACAGAGAGGCCAGCGACTCTCTGACACCATCTATTATTAATGAGACAAGGTCGCAGAAATGCACCAGTATGAACCAAACAATGCTGCTACTGGCAAACAATGGCATCTGACAGCAGGCTGAGACAGTGCTTTGAAATGGGGCTGCATGTGCACGCAGTGTTTGGAGGGGATGGGGTGTGTGAATGGATTTGTTTGTTTATTGATGTTTGTGTTTTGTGTTTGTCTCACAGCAGTGGTCTTGTCTGGCCTGTTTGCAAACATGCTTGTACACAAGTGCAGGAAAGCACGAAAACGCAGGAAGGAGGGAGGCCTGCTAGGAGACGCTGAGGCACATGGGACGTCTACAAAAGGCAAACGAAAGCATAGCATTTATCATTTCTGTGTGTGTTGAATACATTTTTATGGATTTTAATAATTATTTGATGAATCTAGCCAACATTTGTTAATTTAATCAAATAAAACAGTAGTTCCAAAACTGGGGTCAGGACTGCTTGAGGCATATCAAAAATCTATTCTTTCTGATTATATCCCATCTTTAAATTAAAAACTTATTATATATTCACCTTTACACACCACTAAACATCTTTTAAATTAAGCAATCCAAGAAGGAACATCTTGGTTGAACTGCTCGTCACAAATATCCACACTATAAGACCACAGCATGCGGTGAGGCTGGGAGCCACTGAAATAAGGTAAACCTCATAACGCACATGTAGGACCATAGCTACAAATAAGGACACACGTTCATGGCCTCAACTTTTAGATGCTAGCAGTGTGGCTCTAGGGAGGGAAATGTCCATCTGTTGGTTGGATCCCTTTGGTCCAGACTTGTCTTCGGTAGCCTGCACACATGTCCCCCTCAGGATGAATGACAGCAACATCGCTGATCTCTTCTCATCATCTAGCACCACCGTCAAATTAAAATGTCAAGTTGTCCATTTTGGTTTATGATCCCATCAGCCTCAGCTTTGGATTTAGTTCACAGTATCTGCTAAACATCAGCATGTTAACGTTGTTATTGGGAGGATGTTAGCATGCTAATATTAGCATTATTAAACCGAAGGCAGATTAAAAATGCAGCTACATATTCATCCTGTAACTGGGAATCCTATTTTTGCACATTTTTATTATGCATGAAATGAGCAATATAAATACCAGTTTTGAACTACAAGTGTTCAGATGATCCATAAAAAACAAGATGGGTTTATAAGACATTAATTTAAAGTGATTAAAAAAAGCATACTTAAAAAAAAAAAGTACCCGTCGAGCTAGCTAGCTTGCTAAGCTAGCTAGCTCAACCACCTGTGCTCTCTTTCACTTACTTGTTCTCTGTTTCCTCCTCGTTGTTTGATGTTGATGAAATTCGGAAATTCGCAAGTTGAAATTGACGCAAACGCGCAACGAACAGGGTTTTGATCGCAAGTTTGAAACGGTTGGTTGTTGTTTATTTGAACGGAAACCTCACACTCATTCATCACATGCCCTCCAGTGTGGCGTACCTGGGGCGGGGATCGAACCCACAGGTGTCGGCGAGTCAACGTCGGCTGTCGGAGTCCTGAACCACTGGACCATCCCTGGCATGCATCAATGGAAAAGACGAAAGGACATGATCATGGAGGAAGTTCAAGTCCCGTTAGAAGTCAACACGGAGATATTTTAAACTCTGTGGCAAACCGTGATGTTTTCTTCCCTAAACTAAGTAGTTTTGTTGCCTCCCATTGAAGTGTTGCGGATAGTTCAGCTGGAGGAGAAACTGCTTCACTGTCTGAAGGTTGTTAGTTCAGTTCCCTTCTCTGCTATTTGTTTGCCTTTTTCATTAGGCTGTCTCTGTGAGACGCCTGTCTTTAATGAGCCTGATTTCATTCTTAGTTTGCAGGTTTGAGCATTAGCTCAATGGTTAAACTGCAGGTCATGTAACTGATATGTTGCTGGTTTGAATCCAGCTTTGGACAATTGTTGCACTTTTCCTTTTCTTTAAAAAATTAAACAATGAAGTCCCTTTAAACTATTGTTAATATTTAATTAAAATGAATGGTTTAAAACCCTTTCACAATAAGAGACACCTGAGTGTCAGAACAGAACAGAAGGAACAGAAAGAAAATACAACAGGACAGGTGAGATTTGAACCATCAACCTTCAGAATGAGGGGCCACATCTCTAGCAGCTGAGCCAAGTGAATGACGACAGATGGGCTAAATATTTGAACTAACGTGCACGTTTATGGGGTTCCTCCATATTTGTGGAGTTTCACAGCTTTAAATCAAATTTGCATCTTCATTAAAATGTTCAGGTTATTTAAGGTACAAATTTAGGATTACATACCTGTGATGTCATTCTCTACATTTTAAATTGTACGTTTTTTTTTAAGGTTATTTGTTATCCATTAAAACAGACCAGTTTTTAACTAAAAGCGTTCAGATGATCCATAAAAAACAAGACGGGTTTAAATGACATTAATTTAAAGTGATTAAAAAAAGCATACTTAAAAAAAAAAGTACCCGTTGAGCTAGCTAGCTTGCTAAGCTAGCTAGCTCAACCACCTGGGCTCTCTTTCACTTACTTGTTCTCTGTTTCCTCCTCGTTGTTTGATGTTGATGAAATTCGGAAATTCGCAAGTTGAAATTGACGCAAGCGCGCAACGAACGGGGTTTTGATCGCAAGTTTGAAACGGTTGGTTGTTGTTTATTGGAGCAGAAACCTCACACTCATTCATCACATGGTCTCCAGTGTGGCGTACCTGGGGCAGGGATCGAACCCGTAAGTGTCGGCGAGTCAACGTCGGCTGTCGGAGTCCTGAACCACTGGACCATTTCCGGCACGCATCAATGGAAAGGACAAAATAATAAAATAAACCAAACAAGGGAGACGATGCAAGAACAAGGGGAAAGTTCGAGTCCCGTTAGAAATGTAAAGTCAACATGGAGATATTTTAAACTCTGTGACAAACCGTGATGTTTTCTTCCATAAACTAAGTAGTTTTGTTGCCTCCCATTGAAGTGTTTCCATGGTAGATTGCAGATAGTTGGAGAAGAAACTGCTTCACTGTCTGAAGGTTGTTAGTTCAGTTCCCTCCTCCTTTGTGTTTGCCTGTTTCATTAGTCTCTGTGAGAAGCCTGTCTTTAATGAGCCTGATTTCATTCTTAGTTTGCAGGTTTGAGTATTAGCTCAATGGTTAAAGTGCAGGTCATGTAACTGATATGTTGCTGGTTTGAATCCAGCTTTGGACAATTGTTGCATCTTTTCTTCCCTTTAAAGTCCCTTTAAATTATTTTTAAAATTGAATTAAAGTGAATTGTTTAAAAGGCTTATTCAATACAGGCTTTTCACAATAAGAGACACCTGAGTCCTCTGACGGTCAACAGATGGAAAATACAATAGATAAGGTGAGACTTGAACCATGAACCTCCCAACTGATGAGCAGTTTCTCTACCAGCTGAGCTAAGTGAAGGTTGAGATAACAACTACATATTTTACCTAATTTGCATCTTCATTAAAATGTCCAGGTTATTTAAGGTACAAATTAAGGATTACATACCTGTGATGTCATTCTATCTGTGATGTCATTTAAGTTTTTACATTTTAAATATAGTTGCTTTAGGGCCAGTAAAAAAAGAAAGAAAGAAAGAAAAAAAATTCAGAGTTCCTCCAATACATTTCCAAACATTGTGGACAAGAGTTTTTTTTTTTTTTTTTAAGAATTTAAAAAAATCCAAATAGTTGTTTGTTTGTATTTAAAATAGAAGCTTTCTTTGTGAAAGCCAAAAATCATTTTTGACAGTGGGCGGGTGGGATGGGGTTTTGCATTGCGAGAACTTGGACTCATGACTTGAGTATTTTGACTTGAGTATTTTTTTTAATCCTGGCCACAGTCCCAAGCACATGCACAATAATGATCTGACAACGTTCCTTTATACAAAACTGGGAGACGGTGAGGGGCCACAGTCTGTCTGTACAGTGAGCAAAAAAAAAAAAAAAGAGCGGCAAAGTGCTGTCCTGCCGATAGTGATATCATTATGTGTGTCCTTTCTGGACAAGGGGGCCGGAGTGAGGTCAGAGAGTATGGGGTTAATACCGACTGAATAGGTTTGTGTGTTTGTGTGTGTGTGTGTGTGTGTGTGTGTGTGTGTGTGTGTGTGTGTGTGATTATGGCCGTCTTGCTGGTTGTGTGTCTTTGTCTCAAACAGAGTGTTTTTGTGTATCTATATTTGTGTGTATGTGTGTGTGGAGGATTAGCGTGCCTCTCCAGTCCTCTGGCTGTAATCAGACGGGACATTGGCTCCATGACGTCCCACGACCCCCACCACCACCCACTGCGGGAGCGCCTCTATCCCTTTCACCCTGTCATGTGTGTTTTTGGCTGCTGGTCCTGGGACCTTGGTGGTATGTTAGGAGTTAAAACAATTATTCTCGCTCACATCACAGTGTCCTTTTTAAAAAAAAAAGAAGTTGCTTCCGCTGGGGAGAGTGACAGGAAAATCGGAGACATAAAGATCTTCGTTTGGAGCCGACCCTGGGATGTGGCATGGACATATGCTAAATCTGACTTTGCTTGATTTTTGCATGTTAATTTCTATTCTTTAAAGCCGGTACTGAGTTGTTGGTCTGGTCTAAAGTTGAGGGTCCAGCAGGAGAGCGCAGGATCGGGCAGCTCTGAGCTATCAGGGTGACGGTTTCGAGGATGGTCAGATAAACAGCCATCACTGATCAGGTTAGCCCGAGCCCTCTGACCCTGTTCTGGCCTGTCTGCTGTTAGTTTGACCGTTAACCTCTCCCTTTGTCTTTCAGACGCAACATGCAGGACAACCCCAAGCCCACACACCCCACCCCCCACACGCACACGCCTACTTGGCCTCTTATCCTTGACAGCCCTTATGCTCATATTAAGATCTACTTCAGTGATTTCAGGGCTGTTTCGGCCATAAAATCTCATTTAGGGGGAAATTAGCTTTGAGTCTCAGTCTTGTTTCTATACTGTGCTTAACAGCATTAGACCATTCTTGTGGCTTTTAAATAACAACAAGGATGGATAGTATCATTCAAATAAACCTCCACCACCCTACTTTGGTGCACCATATGTAATGGCTACGCATTCATTGTTTTACATTATTGCACTGCCACTGTGCTGTCCCCTTGTGGAAAAATAGTTATTCTAATTACAGTTACTATTTTAATGGTTTGCTTTATTAACATATAATGAAAATAAATAATTTTACACTAAAAACAGCAGAACAAGCTTTGAAGATAATTGTTTCTAGAAAGCCATTGAGGAAAAAAAAATAAGAATACAATTTTAATATTTGCCTCCAAACTTTTAAAACATGAAAATATCCTAGATCCAAACGTCTGTTTTCTGTGGCATCCCAGTGGAACGGCTGTTTAACTAGTGCCATACGAGTCAGGAGGGACTGAGCTGTCGCCACGGAGACAGAGCACCATCTGACCCGTAGAGATGAACGGTAATCAACTTTACCAATTATACTCCATCTCAGACCACTTATCCCACACAGAATGGCATCACTAATGCTAGACATCACACAAATGCCTCTCAGTGTCTTGCAAGAGACTCCAGATACACATTTATAGATTCAAACCAATAGTTCAGACTGTAATGAAATAAGCTTTAAGTTAGTCTTTGATGCCTTTTAAAAAAGCAGAAAAGGAAAAAGCAAGAGAAATGGCTGTGCATGGCAAAGCAGTAGCTTTAACATACAATACAGCAGAAGCAGAAGCCTTCTTCTTCAAGTACACAAAAAATAGGTCTGCGGGCCAAATATTTGACATTTAAAAATGTCACTCTCTCCGTTTTAACGTGTGGTGTCTCATCTGTACACATGACAAAAAAAAAGATGTTGTGTGTGTGATGTGTGTTTGTGTGTGTGTTTGTGTGTGTGTATGTGTGTGTGGATTTGGGGGGGGGGGGGGGGGGGGGGCGGTCTGGGAGATAACGATAAGCACCACTTAGGCTCTTTGATCACAAATGTTCATCAATCTACCGTCTGACTAGTGTGTCTGAGAAAGTCCTCCGCCAATGGATTAAGATCCTTCTCACACAGACACACACACACACACACACACACAACACACACAGTCCAGGTTTAATATTACTTTACCACTTGATCCAGAGCTTTATTCTTCCAGCAAACTTCCAGACATACAGAAGTCATCACAGAGCTCTGTTACTGTACAAGCAAACATGAAGCGATGCAATCCATCTTACTAGAAGGCCCATGCCCAGGACCCCCGCCCGCCCTCCCCCTCTCACCCCCTCCTCAGCCTGGCCCGAGTTTGTCTGGAGACGAAGGGTTAAGGAGGAACAGACCCTCTGAAGAGCTGCCTGCTTAACCTCTGACCTTATGGTGTACGAGAGAGAGAGAGAGAAAGGAAGAAAGAGAAAAAGGGAAGGAGAGAGAGGGAGGTCTGACAACTGATATATAACTATGCAATTAAATGTAAATAAACTGGGTTAGAAGCTTAATGATTTAGCAGCCTTTTCTAAATAAATCTCTGCACGTCACAGCCATTTGTTCTTTCAAAATAAGTGTGCTGTAAACTTGGAGCAGGTGTAAGGTGTAAGAGGTTAACTCTGCTGTGAGAGACACGGTATATGAGATGACAAGCGGGTCGGGGGGAGGATACTAAGAGAAAGGGAGAGACCACCAACGCACCCCCACCTTCTTTGTCCCGCATCCCGGCAGACCCGACCCCTCTCTGGGCATCAGTGAAGGGGTCCAGCTGGTGGAGACTGCGGATGCCAAACAACCTGTCAGAGATAAGAGGAGGAGGACAAGGTATGCACGGCACCCACAAACACCCGGCACTCTTGGGGGTTCGTCACTGAGTGGAAGAGTGGGGTCCCGTATACTCCATAAGAAAGCATTGCACACACACTGAACAATACACATTGTTGAATGAGATTGTTGGAATGTTTAGGAAAAAGTGCAGGCCGCTGTTGTTATCGGGTCCTTCATATTGATACATGCATTGAAACTGATAAACTGCACCGCACTTAAAAGAGTTTCCACCAGCGAGGAGCTGAACGTACTTTAAATAACCCACTGGGAATGTTAATAGTTGGTCTCTGCTGTGTTTGTTGTCCAATCACAAAGAAGAACACTACAACCACTTGACTTACGCAAAATTCTCTAAAATTTATTTCCATTTCTGTATATAAATCTGTCTTTATTTCCATAGAACAGCAAGTTTTGTTTGTTTATCACAACTATTTATCACCACTTGGAGATGGAGGGTGAAACCAGAAACAAACCTTCAAAGAGAAATATCTCTGAACAATACTGTCTCGTTTCACAAGTTAACAACAAACTAATCTTTACAAATCTAGAGTAATAAATACTATAAGCAGGAACAACGCTATAAAAAAAAATCTCATTGTAACACACACCCACACATCCACACCCACACACACACAATTCCACACATATCAAGGAATGATGAGGATCTACTCTCTGCATATTGATCGTTTATAATGTTGAAGCACCATCTCGCATGTAACTGCATGTAAAACCCCTGGGCAGAAATATAAAAATGGCTTCATTACACAATTACCAAAATGTCAGCTTGCCAAGTGGGTGCCACTGGTTTCTTTACAAGGAAATGTATTAAACCCAATCTTGTCACAGCGATTAATGCAGACATGCAGTATGGATGTGACAGCAAGTATTTAGATCCAAAATAAAGACATTAAAAATGATATTTATATGAGTTGGCGTATCAACATTATCATGTTTACAGCACTGTGATTCCTGATGTTTGCTGAGCAATCCTTACATGTCAAGGATCAACACCGGGCTCATGAATAATTCAAAAACAAACAAATGGGCCAACACACACGCGCTCACATGTAACATGCTGCGCTCCAGCTCCGACTGGTCAGCTGGGGATAAGAGAGCGCTGCGTGTTCATAGGCTGGCTCTCGGCGAACCGAGAAAGCCGATTGGTCAGCTGGGGGTGACTGAGAGGACAGCGGTGACAGCTGCGTGACGCTGAGTTGTGCATTTACCCAGAATGCAGTAGAAGCAGTGTTTACAGGTCCTTCAGCCTGTAGCATGGTCTAAACAAACTGTTTATTTCTATGGTGCAGCGCCTGCAGCTACTACTGCCTGTCTCATTGGAAATTAACTCATAGCATCCTTGAGCTGAACTGACGTAGGCTTCACACACACACACGCGCACACACACACACACACACACGCACACACACACACAAATACAGATAACTCATGCCTTTTCTCTTCACTGAGACTGTGGAGCTGTGCTTTGCTCCACTAAAGAGAAACAATGTCTCCCTCAGGCTCTGCGGTGAGAGCTGAGATTATTTTGGTCAGTAAATGTTACTGCCTGTCTTGACGGTGGGTCACCATTTACATCATTCACAATGGAGAGAGTGGGAGTCATTGAGAGGAAAACAGCCTAGTGCTGTCCACGGTCCGGCCTTAGCAGGGCTCACAGTGCAAACATTTGGATGACACCTTCTTTGGGTTATGGAAAGACGATAAAGTACAACTTTAATTGTGCTGCTCACTTTTTCTTTTTTCTTTTTTTTTTTAAACGCTTCATGGATGCCCAAGTCCAGTCTTCAAACAATCCACTGCTCCACCCAGCACACAGGGAAACACGACGACAGATGAGACCTCTTCACACAGCACAAAAATCACACTTTTCACAATTATTTTACAAAGGAAATGTCATATTTAGTCTGTATATGGCGCAGCATCTTTCAGAAAGCAGAAAGAAGGGTCATTGTATTTGAGACGAGGAATCCCTGTCCATTAATCAGTCTTTGGGGTATGTCGTCTGGTTGAGTCTTAGGAGGCTGCGCTCCATTCTGGGACGCCGCTTCTGATGTGTGTGTGCGTCTCTAGTGTGTGGTAGAGAGGAGGAGACAGGTTGGGCGTGTAGCGAGGATACTCTCTGAGAGGAGGGCTGAGCTGCCTGCTCTGAATGTTTTGGGAGCTCTGAGATGGAGGTCCAGAGCTCTGGCTCTGATAGGGGTCGTGGGTGATGTGTTCTCCCAGCGGCGGTGAGCTCTGGTGGGCTATGGCGCTGAGTCGAGAGCCCTGAGGGCTGGAGCTGTAGGGAGGATGAGGGGTGTAAGGTGGGTACGGTTCCATGGCGGAGGGGATCGGGCAGGAGTATGACCAGGATGTACAGTTGAGTTCATCCAGTCTGGGCTCGGATCTGGCAAACATGCAAGCCTGACGCTGTCCCATGTCTGAGCTGTAGGGGGAGTCGGTGAGTGGGTTGTTGGGTAGACCGGGTGGAGGAGGAGGATATGAGGAGGGGTGATAGTAAGACTCTCCCTCACTTGGAGAGCTACTGGTGAAGGGTTTCTTGTAAGGGTGCTGGCGGTTTCCTGAAGAGCTGTTCTCCTCCACTACAGAGAGAGGAAACGTTGTGTTGATTTTTACATTTGACAATGGGAACTTTTCAGATCAGAATTTCCGACTTCTCACATCAGACAGTTCAAGAAATGGAGACGAGAACAAAATGTACACATTAAGAGAAAAATTACAGTTTGGCTGCTTTTAGAATAGACATTTACTTAAGAATAAACGTGATGTCAGGGTTAAAGTGCAGTTTGCCAGAAGAAAAAGACCATGTTTAATCTCGTTAACTACTAGGCTGCAACCAAAATGTATCCAAATCATAATGTTTCCTTGATCAGATAGTGTCTGATTTAAATCATCATCAAATACTGTATTTGGGCAAACTGCTTGTATAGCTCCTTGACTTGAGACAAAATTTAGTTTAGTTTAGTTTGGTTTCATCTGTTAAATGAAAAAAAAGTTTATATTCCTTAATATATTGAAAATATATTAATTTGGTCTTGATGTTTAAACATGCAGTATTATCATTATTGCAATTATACATTTAAAACAATAGCCAGCTATTAAAGCATAGGCAATATTTATCATCAATACAGATAATTCTGTAAAGTAGCAAAGTCCAGATTTAATTCCCCTTATGCTTTTATCAAGCACACATGTATGTATTAATAATTGATTGATCTTCTGAGTTGAAGTCAAATAATGTTTCTCAACTTGAGTTTAGTTGCAGCCGGACAAAATGTTTAGGACTGTAATTATTTTGTATTTTCAGCCTCATTACATGTATTTCTCTCGTGGCTGCACAGTCATCATTACTGGTTTTCTTTTAGATGTTGATTAACATGTCTGAATGAGCCCATGCCAGCTGTGTAAATGACTAATATTCATAAAAACTAACTATCCATTCATTCATTCAGTTGCTGCCTCAGTAAATCTGATGCTAATTACACAATTTGCAAACACAGACTAAATGCAGTCACAGCATAAATAAATGTAAATCTTTTTTTTAGGTTGATTTGATTTTTAACCAGGCAGCCATTTTTAGGTTCTTTGCAGGAAAAAAATTCTCACTATTTTTTTTTTTAATTACAAGGTGCACATAGTAGTTACATGGTCATCATTATGAACTTCATGAATGCAATGCTTTTTTGCATCACTGAGAGATGCTGTAACTTTACCGATAAAAACCAAGATAACCAATAAAAAAAATCTTCAATTTTCATACTGGCTGCCTGAAAGTTAGTTAAAACTTTTGTAAACTTAAATACATTTTTAAAACAATCTTAAACTTTAGATGATAGTCAGCAGTAACTGTAAGAGTGTATATTTGTACACAATAGGCAAAACATTAATTTAACACATTATATAGTCTGCAAACAAAAACTTAATTACTGACTAAAATTTACATTTTACACGAAATTTTTCTTTTCAAATATTTGAATTAGTAATAGTTGGAGAAGTCAGAATAGACAAGTTTTACAGCAGCAGAAGTGATAGATTCTTACATAGAATAAAGAAACATCAGGGGGTGTAATGATAGTCACAAAATGATACACAATTATTGCTACCATTACAAAAAGTACCACGATAATTAAGTGAAAATAACTAGGAAGTATCTGCCTAGTGTCAGGGAGTTAACTTCTGGCATTGCTCTATTTTACAGCCTGAGACACACAGCGTTCTTACCTTTCCTCTTGGTGCAGTGGTAGACCTGCGGCTGCTGGCCGTGCTGCAGGTGAGGGTGAGGCAGGCTGTAGTGTGCAGCGGGAGCCCTCAGCAGCTCTTGGGGATTGCCGCTGCTCAAGCCGTTCTCACAGCTGTAGGGGGATCCGATGGCTTCGGGAGAACCACGCAGACCCCGACCCTCCCCGCTGAAGGGACTCCCGGTGGAGCAGGCTCTCTGACGGACCGTACTACGAGGGACCACAGGGTAGTCCTTACTGAAACAGTGAGAGAAGGGTATAGGTTGAGAATTACACCAGAAGAAACTATTTGAAACTAATGGTGTTAGGGCCTTAGGTGTGCTGCACAAAACGACCTCTCTTGACTCTGTGCATGTATTTAATTCTGCCCCCCTCTTCTTTCAAGTCTACTTAGTGGTTCTCTGTCCTTTCAGCTCAGATCTCTCTCTTGCACACACTCCCCTCTCGGTGAACTCGGTGGTACGTAGGGGACAGTGGGCCACATCTCCCTGACCCTCGCTGAGACAGTGACACACACTCCTGCACACACACACACACACAGCCAGTCTTGTTGTGAGATAATACGCAGCTCTAAAAATAAACATCCATCCGCGTGTCACTTCAGATAGGCTCTGTTCTCCTCACCAACCACAGCAGCACAATAACACAGGGCTGCTGCATTTAATACCAACCCCTCTCCCCCCTCCTCCTCCTCCTTCCTCCCCCTCCCCCTCCCCTCTGTAACAGCCATTCCCATTTGCTTATTAAGAACTCTAAACGGCCTGCCACAACAGCGCTTGAATGGAGATTAGTTCCACATGTAACCAGACACCATGTATGACCATCAGCTGATCCACGGTGACAGTCAGTAACGGACCAGCAGCGACGCACTATCATGTGTCTATCAATGCAGGAGCTGGCGCTCGGCGTGTCACATTTGTGCTGCACGCTCTGGTCGAGGTTTCAGGCTAAAATCAACCTTCAGGTGACAATGGCTCACACACACACACACACACACACACACACACACACACACACACACACACACACACACACACACGTCTTCAACCATATGTGCCACATCATAACAAAAACTCACAGAGGGGAATAGATTTTGTTTCCAATGAATGTTCAGAGGCATGCAGATACAGTAAAGACACACACACACACACACACACACACACACACACACACACACACACACACACACACACACACACACACACACACACACACACACACACACACACACACACACACACACACACGGGCACAGATCCAGCACAGGCACAACAGAGCTGTACTCACCCTTGTAGCTTGGCCATGCGGTGCAGCTCATTGTCATCGCTGCCTCTGAAGCCCTTAGCAAAAGGATTGTTCTCTATCTTCAGCTGTGTAATCTGAGCACAAAACATGGAGCACATGACATTGTTGGCTCAGACACAAGCATTACACCACAGTACATGCACAGGCCCCAAACAAACCCACAGATTCATGAAAGTGCAGACACTGATTCACTTTTTCACACTTTTTCAACTGTTCTTTTCATTGATTGGAAGTCAATCGTTGACTATTGAGTATGAGTGAGAGACCCTGCAGATGTGAAAAGCAGCCCCCGAGGAAGCACGGCCAACATTCCTCAGCCCGCTGACATTTCTAAAGGAGCGGATAGTGTCCTCACCAGCTGACACAGAATAAACTGTTTACCCAAACAGTCGCCAGGTTTAAGGATTTCAGGCCAAAGCTTTTAGAGGTCCAAAGCTGTGAGCTTTGATGTTTAAGTCTTCAAACTTTTCTCAGTGATGTCATGGAGGGAAACCTTCGCGCAGCGTGTCCATCACACAGCAGGCAAGCTGCCACGAGCTCAGGGCCAAATAAACTTTGAAGTGCCGGTAATACTGATTACCTCCACCAAACCAAGTAGTTCTAATTTCATACGTGGTAGAATTAACAGTGTGATTGTATTTGTTATTGGTTGTATTACTGGAAATATAATGTTTAAGATTAATACAATAACCACATTTCATTACACAAATGTAAAGGACCATAAAAGTGAAAAAATTTAATAATTCAGTTTTCACTTTGTCTACTTCTAACATCTGCTATTTCCACTAATAACAAGAATCAGAATATAGATTAGAAGTAAAGTTTAGAATACAAATTATGAACACATGTATTTATATACACAATGGTTTTGATAAAGTTGCAACAACTCCACGCAACTTCAGTCATCATCATAAGGTATAAACGACAATACTTCAACTGTAGTATGAATTTAATTAAATGGTATAAACTTTTTAAAACTTTTCTAAATGAATAAATGCAAATAAATGGATTCAATAATTGATGTAGATCTATTTTCTGAGCCTTGTATGCATTTTCTATGCACTTTTTATTATACAATAAATACAAGAATATTGAAACTGCATAAATGCGTGCAAAAATCCAGTCCTGTATTTTATAAATGCTCACGTATACCGTTTTAAAAAATAGAGTTGAAATTGATCTATTTATATTATGTATGATCTGTTATGAAATGTTATCAAATTGAAGCTATCTTGTGAAAACTTAACCAGCAGAGCAGCTTAAAGCTTCAGCAATCTGTCTTTCTAGCAGACGTTGGGAAAACCGGATCAGCCAAGATCAAGGGAAAGAAACAGGTCATTACAGACCAACACTCACACACTCTGACTCACTCATGCTCGCTCTCTCTCTCTCTCTCTCTCTCTCTCTCTCTCTCTCTCTCTCTCTCTCTCTGACACACACACACACACACACACACACACACACACACACACACACACACACACACACACACACGGATAACTTATTTTTGGACATATTTACAAATACTGAGTAAGGCCACATAAACAATGAAGATGCAAATTGACTTTTTGGATACAAAATACAGGCAGTCACACAAACAAAAGAAAAAGTGTGCACGTGTGTGTGTGTGTGTGTGTGTGTGTGTGTGTCCATATAGTTAATGTGAGAGAGGGAGGTTTTAATGTGGTCAGTGACCAAAGGCAAATCTTCATACACTTATCCAAACGGTCACAAATATGACAGTAGAACAGATCTGGTTTGCAAGCATACGACTTTGAGAAACATTTCCATAATTGTTAGGATAATTATGAGGTAGCCAAAAGCTTCAGTCTGTACAAAACCATCAAGTGTGGTATAAAATCTCACTTTTTGTAGAGCGCTTATAAATAGTTAGTACACATGCCCCAGTTTCGATCCCAACCTCCCCATTTCCAGTCTGCCACTTCACTCTACATCTGTCCAGTAGAACCCCAAAACAAACTATTTCTGTATCGTATTCCATTTTTAACCTTCAATCACTATTTGTTTTCCCCATGAAGGTGCTGTTGGTGGACTGGCTCTTTGTGTAAAGCGTACCTTGTGGTTCTGGTAGGACGTCACAGCGATGAAGGCGGTCTCAGAGAAGACGTGGGTGCAGAAAGCCGTGTTCTTTGAGCCAAATCCGTTGTTCTCATCCGCCTTGACAATATGGAGGCGAGGCTGGTATTTGTGCATGGAGTTGAGTATTATCTGCACAGGGGAGAGATTGAGGAGGTGAGATTGACAGACCTGCTATGTTTCCCACCAGCAGATGCTGGGACCTGACTGGAGGCCAGGTGGAGGGTAAACCCAACGCATGTCAAGATATACACACATTTCTTGGACGACATGAAGCTTTAAGACAGAGATTCATTCATATCAGGCCAAAACAAATGCAACCTGTGGATTTAAGAATGATTTCCTGATTCAGTTGTGTCGCATATAAGGTTTTAATAACTGATATAACTTTTTTTTTATTATAAAGGTCTTATTCTTCAGGTCATTGTTGCAAAAAAAAAAAAAAAAAATCATGAATGGAACCAAGAATAGCTGCCACCTTAAACAAAGTGATTAATGAAGCATATTATACACAGTTAATTTGATTTAATCTGTGACCATTTCCTAAAATTTAATAATACCTGTTTTTTATAATAAGACCCAGACCCCACATAACATATTGGAAATAAGGATTTGATTTAAAAATACAATTCGATGTAAAATTTGATCATTAATCTGGAAGACTATTGAGTTGATTTTCAGTTAAATTTAATTTATGAAAAGTTGCGTAAGATTTGTGGACTTGGTGAATCTGATTTTTATTTATTTAAAAAGTCTTCAACATCGCTAAATGTGGCTTTGAGACACCAGAAATGTAAAAACTGTAACATTCGGCATTCAGCACACAATCATGAATATTTCCCACGACACTGGCAACTCCACAAGTGCTTTTAAAAAAATAATAATAATTGGATCGCGGCCCTCTGTGTATGCGCACGCACGGGCGCGAGCACGTTTGTTTATCCAGGGGGGCTCAGTTTAATCTCAGTGACGTGTCCGCCGGTGACATGCGTTATAGCTAATGGGCTTTAGAGTCACTGAAATCATTATCTCTAATTTACCAAGCTGAAAAAAATAAATATGTTTTTTGCGCGCGCGCTCACCTGCTCTCGCGAAATAGTGTGTATGGAGTTAGTGTAGCGTAACTGGAGCAACGGAAGCGGGGCATGATGGGAATGAGTGTCGGTGTTGAGTCTGCAGTGTGGCCGTCGCGCTGATTTGTGTTGTGTTGTGATGTCTGCTGAGTTATATTCACCAGAGTGGCTGCCTGCCTCGACTGTGACGGTAGTTTGTGTCATCATTCTTCTGAATCAAAAACATCACTCAGGCTTGATTATTTAAAATTGGCTATTTGATATGGACCCAGTTTCATTTGGGACGGTGGTTTATAATTTCTACCCTTCAATGTCTTTTAAATGACTTTTTATGATATACAGCCAACAAAATTTTTTTTTTTTTTAAATACAGACCCACAACAAACATATAGGCCTTTTTATTCAAGCGAACACAGAGCAATAAGTGTTTTCTTGTTCTAAATAAATCAGCTAAATAACCACAGCAGCTAGACTTTATTAAGAAGACAGACTCACGTGTCCAAAGGGGTCCAGGTGGTTGTTGGTGAGTTTGAGCTTCTGAAAAGAGACGAGCTGGCGGCTCCAGTGAGCCCCGGTGGCGGGAGAGTCCGGGTGGACGTAGAGCCTCCCGGGCATGGCGGGCTCTGCCTTTCCCGTTATAGACCTTTATATAGCAGAAGAGAAAACGCAGCAATCAGAAAACGGCCAGACACTTGGTGCGACGCTCTATCTGCCTGTCTGGGGCTGTCATTGTTTTGTTTTTTTAAATGAACTTTACACAGATATCCAGATCTGGTCCTTGGCGTTCCAGCCTGTTTGAGCAGTGGGTTTGTTTGAACACCATGTGTAAAACGGTGAGTTTATCGTTATGTTTGGGCCTACATCTCAATTTTTTGCGCGTCACAGACAAAACGAAATGGGGCCGAAAATAATTAGCAGTGGATGTGATCTAATAACCAAAATATAAAAGAAAAAAAAAATACATCTGTGTCATTGTGATTAAAACGCGCTGTAGAGCTGATTGAAGTCAGGCCTGTGTTTTGAGTCTGAATGCGTAAAGGTCAAATGACGTGACCTGACATTAAATAGAAAAAAATAAAATTAATTTGATTTGGAAAAACAAGTTTACAGTCTGTTATAGTTGAGAGGTGAACCCTCACAAAAAAACCTTATCTCTTCAGAATGCCTACAGACCAGAACAGCACCGACATATCTGGATAAACGCTCTGAGCTGGAACTGTTTATCCACACCGACTCCGTGTTCCCGGCCGTCACGTTGTAAGAACTGATGCTCTGAAGAGACAGAGCATTGACGGATCTCACCGTGGAGTCAGAGGGGTCCGACTCTGTTGATTTTTCCACTCGGCACAACAAACAGTTTGAATGGGAGACTTTAATCCGCTCGGTGCAGCCTGTCCGCCCGGTGAACCCTCCGTAGCATACTGGCGCGCGCGCGCACGCGCTCTCATTCTCTACTCCGATTTTACCGGCGGGCGGACACGAGGGGAGACACGGGGAAAATAGGTCATCTGAGTCTGCTGGAAGGACCCGACCTTTAGAGGCAGGGCTGGAGGAGGGTGAGCCCACAACCACACCGTGTACATAGATGTCGTTCCACAGGCTGAGATTTCTAATGTGGCTCAAATTCACAGTATGACAAAAATATCTGCATATTTGATTTCCTTTAATAGACTATACCACTCAGATAATCAAATCTCCCAGTTACTTAGACGTATACAAGGTTGTTATACGAACCATTTGTTGTCTGCAAATTTGTAGCGGTGGTCGTCCGCGGGCACAATGTCCATCAGGAGTATGTACTTGGTTTTTGGGTTGAGTCCCGTGACCTTCACCTTGTAACTGGGGAACATCCTCCTACCGAGAAAAGTATCAACATTGCCTTTCAAACACAAGCGGATTGAGATGATGACATACCTGAAGTTAGATAATAAAATAAACAGCCAGTCTGCTCTGAGACTAAACGTCCCCGGAGGCACGGAGACATTCACGTTGTACAGTTTGTCCCAGAAATATTTTGAGACATGCTGTTCATGAAAAAAATAAATAGAGTTATATTATATAAGTTATAAATGATATTCTCTCTTCCCAAACTCCAACCTTCCAGCCTTGGTGATGATCATTTCGGTTCCCACTTCATCAAACTTTGTCCAAAGTTCCCTGTCGTGGAGGAAAACTTTGATTCCTTCCATTCCCTGCAGCAAAACAGAAACAGAAGAGGGAGTCTTCTGGAGTTAAATTAAAGCAGGCCCCTAAAATAAAACACACTTTATTTTTTTAATTTAATCTATAGGCCTATATGTATTTCAAACAAAACAAATGACTATTAGGCCAATTAAATAATGGGGTGGATATTTTCAGTCTACAGTTCTGTGGTATAAAAAAACATTTTTCCTGGATTAATTATCAGTAATTGATCAATATTAATAATATATAGTCCATATTTACATTCTGATCCGCAGTACAGGCCGGTACCTGCTGCTGGCTGGACGCTGTCTGCGGTGAGGCTGGTGAGTTTAAGGTGTAGCTGGGATTTTTCTGTTTCGTCTCTTTTGGGGAATCCATGCAGTCAGAGTCCGGACGCTCTGCAAGGCCGAACTGGTCCCCTCCGTTTGCCATGTCCCACTGACACACACACACACACACACACACACACACACACACACACACACACACACACACACACACACACAGGTTAAATGAGCAGGGTTTTGCTCGTGGAGGCGGATGGCTCTCACTGAACATTTTATATTACAGTTAATAACAACACAATTAAAAGCAAGAGAAATGAAGGTCTCTGTCAACTAAACTAAAATCCATGATAACAAATGTAAATAAAGATATTTTTGCAAACGATAGGACAAAACAAAGACAAAATGTCCTCTATTCGGCTGATGCAACACAAAGAGGCGGTCAACGTGGGCCTCCATTATATTGCGAGATAATAAAAAATCAAAAAAACACGAATAACTTATTGTTTTTGTTACATAGCAAGAAGACTTAAATGACATTACATTCCACTGACGAACACGGTAAGCGGCCCAACAACACACCACAGTCTTCCACTTACAATTCGATTCAAACATTGTTTTAGAAGACCGCGACATGATGACATGCTTGCATGCTTGCTATTGGTCATGCATATTTATGTGATATTAACCGCCCAGATGTCAGCCTGTATCATCACTACAGTCGTTACATTACTTGCATTAATATTCATAATTTGTACGTCAACCTCAATGTACGAGAAAAGCTTGAAGTTCAACAGCTGACTAAACTACAGCCAAATGGAAGCAGCAAGGAAGTGCATATCACTGACATCAAATAAGCCAACCACAGTCTGTATGACCCGTGTGTGTGTGTGTGTGTGTGTGTGTGTGTGTGTGTGTGTGTGTGTGTGTGTGTGTGTGTGTGTGTGTGTGTGTGTGTCTCCCTGAGGGCCTTTACCTCAAACGCACTGCTCTGCTCTTCCAGCAGAAAACACGCTCATCCTGCTCCTGCGCGCTCTGCAGCCTGCTCGTGTGTGTGTATTTTTTTTTTTTTAGCTTTCTTTGATTCCCTCTAAATTATGGTACAATTCCAACTATCCAAATGTTGCAGATGTTTCTCAAAAATCCACCGTGTTCCCCGTGCACCTCCGAAATATCATCGGGTTGTTTCTCGTTCCGCTGTCCGTCTCCTGCGCTCAGTCACCGGCTCGTCCGCTCCGCTCCCTCCGAGTCCCCGCCGGCTGCAAAAAACTGCGAGCCGTTCAAAGCTGATGTAATTTCCTCCTCATTTAAATATCGACTCTCGTTATTTGCCCTCGCGAAGTCCGCGGCAGCCCTGATCTGAACCCCGTTCATGAGATTCGTCATTACAAATGGAGTCAAGTCCGCCTCGGACGCTCGGCCCTCCCCCTTCTGCGCTCCTTGCGCTCCCATAGGTCTGCACGGTGCATCGGTATGTGCAGCCCAAATCACGGCTGTGACAGTGGCCAATCACACACGCGCACACACGCGCACACACACACACGCACACACGGACCAACATACACGCCCACGCATCCTGTTGAAGATGATTGATTTAAAAAACATGTTTTTTTTTATTCATTCTCACGCAGTCTATTCACTGTGAGAATAAATACTCTATAGTACAGCTTTCTTACACCACACACACGCCTCAAAATAACCGTTTGACTCATATACCTGACAAATTGGATTATCCATGCATCTAAATGTCCTGATTGATTGGATAAACTTGTTTTTGTTCAAACCAGTGGGACTATTTTCCTCGCGCTTTGATCAAACCTTCTGACCGTTGATGTGAGATGAAAATGGCTATTAGACCGCATGACATGAGGATGAAAATGAAGCGCAGAAAGAGGTAATTCATATGCAACACAGGCTAATAACGTATGTCTGGTAGTCCCAGGATTTATTTGTATTTTAAGGCCCCTAGGATAGTCAACAAATATCAACAATATTGAATGAATGAATTAACGTCAGAGCCCTAGATTGTGTACTGAAACGCAACTTGTTACTACTTCAAACACACACACAGATGTGATGAGGATTTGGTTTTGCGCATTCCCCGAAAAGATACAAATCCACAGGTCTAATCTGACACGAGAGACACACATGATCTCATAGTGGATTATAGATACACGAGGCCTACATCAGCAGCGGTAGCAGCGGGCGCGCAACATTTTGATTGGATTAATGTAGATCCTGATAACCGGAGGCATCCGGAGTTGAGAGTTGAAGGGGTCACCGCGAGGCCAACACGCTGACACGCATCCTCTGCTTAATTTCTATTTCATTGAAGCCACTAACGATACATGGTGTTGGCAGGATCTCCACTCTGGCACGTGTCGATATTTACGGCCGTATGATAGAAGAACAACATGGATATAGCGCGTTAAAAATGAAAATAATCTATCAAAAATAAATTAATTATTGCCTATTGGGTATTCTCGAGCGTATTTTTGGCGCGTTTCACACGCATCTTCCCGTGCCTGTCGTTTTGTTAAAAAAAAAAAAACGTCCATAACGACAGCTCTTACCGTGTTTAAATATCAAATTCTCCGGTGAAAGAACTCCGGTTACCGGCAGCTCGGTGCACAGCCTCTCTTCCACGAGCTAGTGCTGCAGCTCGAGCGACTGGATCTGTGCCTAGTGTGTGTGTGCGTGTGTGTGTGCGTGTGTGTGTGTGTGCGTGTGTGTGTGTGTATACGCGTGTAAGACCCATCAAGTTCGCTCTGATACAGATAAGCCTGTCAGTTCAGACGCAGACACGCGAGGTGCCGTTTTGTAGATGACGTCTTCAGGTGTAGCCTAAAGCACGATTCTAAATTAATAGTATTATAATCATTATGATTTTTATTCTACTGATTTGATTTCATAATAATATGATCACCCGTGCAGACGAAATTGTGCAATAAGCCAAACAATCTTGACTTGCTGAATTGACTGTTTATGATTAGCCTATAATTAATTATCTTGGACAATATATAAGGTTTTCCTTTCGTAATCTAAAAAAGCAGCTAAGAGTAGTTAACGACTCGACATATTAGTTTTTTGCTGCCAGTTAAGAAGGAGTAGCCTACTCTAAAATATGTTCATCACATTAATTATATTTTGTTTAGTTGGGTTTTGTTTGAGCTCATTTATAACCAACAGGCCAATGATTAGACTTCCAAACTCTACAGAAATAAACAGACGTAGCAAATCAAAATCAAGGCTTATTTATTTTTTTATTTTTGGAAGAAAGTCTACTTAGCATTATTAGCAAAATCCAATTGCACGAAAGGATAAATCATATATGGCACGGAATTTACGTGTCTTCTCGCTAAAATGTTGACACTTAATTATCAGCCTTTACTTTTTAATAATAATAGTAATTTGAAAGGCCGGAGACGCACATGTCCATTGATCGGTATGATGCAGCCTACTGTGCTAAATAAAACATACTTTCGGAGTATGTGCTTTATAAAACCTAAATATTGATGAATGTTGATATGAACATGCTGCTACTCCAAAGAACTCACGACTTTGCAGTCAAAATATGTGATTTGGCAAAACTCACTCGTCTGTTTAATAAGCCTTCAAGCACAACAGAGCGTGGCAGATGTAGGTCGCTGCAATCTCTGAATGTATGTGGAAAAGCGAAATCATTTTATGTTTACCTAAAATATATACAGCTCCATCCAATTATATCTCCGAAAAGTTCTAAAAAACTTCCTTCGTTTATTACACGACCGAATAATAACAACCATCGAATAAAAACAACAACAATATTATTATTATTATTAATAATAAGAACAACAATAATAATTATAATTCGTCCAATTGACTTAATCATGTTTCTAAACATAATTTTTGTGGCCATGCTATAAAACTTTTCCCCCCCCAAAAAATCTGTCCTGCTTAATAATAACAAAACATACTGACAAAAACAACCAATTAATTTAGGAAAATTCAGCCTTATTTTTTAGTTGCTTATTCAGTAATTTCTTATATCAGAAACCTGCTTCATTACCTTTATATCTGATTTGTCCTTAAATTAAATGTACATTCCAAAATGAAATATTTAGCCTACTTTTTGAACACTCCATATTCTTACAGTAGCATTGTCTAATATTATGCGTGACACTAACACACACTGTCACAGGTAGGGTTCCTTAAGGTTAGTGTTACATTGACTTAACACCATTTTTTCTATTTAAATCTTCAAATTCAGAGTAATTGATGTAATTTTCGAACTGCATATTGCTTCTTGGACTATAACTCTTCATATGGTTTTATATCCCTGTTGGTTGGTCTGTGCAGAAGAAAAGTGAGAGGCGAAGGTTTCAATAATACCTGAAATGAGGTGGTGGTGGTGGTGGCTGGACGGCTCATTATTGTCCCATCCTGGCTTCAGCTGACTGGATCCTCTGTTCTCTGTCTGGAGGAAGTGGTGACGGGGTCCCAGACCTCCTGCACTCAGCAGGTCTGTCTCACACACCTCCAGCTCGGCCAGAGCGAGTGTGTGCGTGTGTGTGTGGCATAAGAGGGCAAGGTCAACCCATTCCTCTGCAAACAATCACATCACACAGGGCAAAATACATTCCAACCCCCCCTCAACCTCCAGTTTGTAAGGTGGTCTGATGTGGGAACAGAGGAGGGTGGGGGTTTTGGCAGCGGTCCAGACGGGGCCTCTGAGTCCAGATGAAGGAAAACCTGTTCCACATTAATATGACTTCATATTACACATGTTAGGGGGACTCTGCTTTCTGCACAGGCTTATTTAAATGCTACGCTCTTCATTAAAGGCACGGTGTGTAATCTGACTCGCTGTAAATGATCACATCACTTAGTGGTTTAGTGGCAACTTAAGGGGTTTTCATATCATACGTCAGCGGTCAATGTTGCTACTCAGAGACCTCTAACATACTAAAAAAAAAATCAACTAATCTCTGGTCATTACCTCTTGCCTGCTAAACTTAAGTATAGTGTTTGTAAGCTCTACTGTTGTGACTCAAAATGATGAGTTGTATTACAATGATAATCGTTTCACACACTGATCAAATCCATTTAATTTGATCAGCTTTTTGGCATGCAGGTGAACTCTGTGGAGAAAGGGGACCTCCATCACAGCTCCAATCATCTGTCTGATGGGGAAAAAGACTGAAATTCAAATTAAACTTTTCCCCCCAAAATCCCCATGTTTCACAAATAGCACACAGTGTCTAGCTGCAGTAGGCCTTTCCGAGCCCTTAAATTGATTATTATTATTGGGAATTTTATTTTGAAGAAGACACTGGCAGTGGGTGTAATGTTGAGCCTATTGTCATCCTCAATTCCTAATTATTGTAATGCTTTTATATCGTGATTGATATTGAGAGACAGGGCGGCGTCTATGAATAGTTGCATTGGGTTTCAAAGTGAACAGGACCAATTCATGAGCTCATAGCATCTTCAACTGCATTCAGACTGAAAGACTGAGTGTGCTGGAGGAAGTGTGGTGTCTTGCAGCTCCCTCTAGTGGCCTTCTTCTGCAAACAGAGAAATAACTGGAAAACAAAAGAAATCAATGCGATGAAGTCCAAAAGAAACAATGTAGTTGTCTTCATCGTACAGATAAAAGCCGCCTGAGCTCAAACCACTGAGCTAGCAGAATCCTGGTGCAGATTCATCCATGTGGGAACATTAACATTTACGGGAGCATTCTGCCCTCAGAGCTGCCTGTCACTCACAGGCGTCAGACTGAAGTGCTACGTGACCTTTACATTATGTCTGTGAACAAGCACAGAACATAAATTCAACCTCGAAGGCTTTTTGTGTGTTTTTCAGACTTTTTAGCTCTTTGGTGTCTCTCAACTCGTTTACACGTTAAGGCTGTGAAACTCATGGAGAGATGAGAAGCTCACCAGAGAAGTTGATTACGTTGGTGGGAGGGTTTAGATTAGTGTGTCAAAGAGCCTTCCAATTTAAAAAGTCTTTAACAGGACGCAAGTACAAGATGTGGCTTCCACAAATAAACACAAGCTCATCCCCCCCAAGTTATTCCCCCCCTAAACTTTCATCCCTCGCTTCATCACTGCCCTGCCACATGTTTCTGCTAGAGGAGCTCTGTCTTTAACAGACTGAAAACTCATTTCAACACAGCTGACATTTCACAGGCACTCAGGGCCTTTCTCCTTCTTCTTCTTCTTTTTTTTTTTATACCTGGGACACAATTTAAACTGTTCAGTGGAGACATTTTACTCTCGTCGGCCCTGCAGCCACACAGCTGCACATGGAGGCAGAGAGGAAAATGGACGGAGGTCAGGACAGAGTTTTAGGCGTTTTACCTAATGGACCTTTGCACTGGACGTGTGAAACACTTCACTTAACACAACCTCTGGGCACTACATTGGCATGTGTACGGCCTGCATGCATGTGTTTAGTGTTAAAAGGTCAAATACGTCAGACCTGACCCTTTGCGTGCCTGGCAGTTGGGACAGTTTCGCACACAGGAAAGTAAAATGAAGATAAAACTTTAAGTCGTAATTCCATCTCCTCTTTCAAGAGTTAATTTAGAACATTTTTCAAAGTAAATTTGTGCTATATTTGGGTGTAAAATGCAGATTTACCCACCAGCCACTAGATGGCAGAAAGTGATTAATGAACTGAACCAAAACTATGAACTTTATGAGTTTATCAGGAACGATCCAGACGAATAAAAAGCATCATTTAATGTACAAGAAAGAGAATTAACATTAAACGCAGGCAGACGAGTGCAAACAGCTTCAGAAAAAACGGAAACGGGCGTGAACATAGTACCACATCAATGAAGTGTTGAGATGAACCTGAGGAGGGCTGAAACTACTGGTGTAACGACACAAAGTATCTGAGGCATCATCTCAGAGGAAGCTGTAATATCTGCGGTGAAAGAAAAAAAAAAAAGAAAGAAAAAAAAAAAGGTAAAGAAAAGCAAAGTGCAGAATTACAATTAAATTACCAGAAGTAGTGGCACATTTCCCCCACATAATGCTGGAATAAGGAAATCACATTTACAAAGCTGTCAACCAGCTGCTGAGCTTTACTTCAATGTTGGCAGTACATTCTGAGAGGAGTACCATCTAAAACACTGCTGTATCGTTACGGTACCCTGTTAAAAGCTAAGAGGAGTCACAGTTTGCACAGAAGATTGATCTTTCAGTATTAAAAGCTCCTGCTGGAAACACAGTGTGAACCCATAAAAGCTGCTGCTGACAACAGAAGAGCCCACAGTCAGTTAGCATGTGAGTGCATGCACTTTTTTTTTTTTTTACACTTAAACCCCCCCCAGACACTTGATCAGATGTTAGTAAAAATCGTTGTTAATTATTAATGAAGGTAAGTTGATGTCACAATATGTGCGTCTCAGGAAGAAAAAGGAAAATAAACACTGCTGGGCTCAAAAGAAACTAAAAAAAAGACCCAAATTATTTGAAAGTATTTTGTGAACATAAGCTTGAATATATATATTTTTAAAATGTGGATACAAATGTGTTTAAATGCCTTCAAACACTTCTTGGTGAATACTTCTAGCAGGGGTGAAAACACGATCCTAACGGCAGAGTAATATCTCCAAGTGCAACAGGTTGAAAGCATGTGCCATAATTTGTAAGTCTGCAAGAAAAATTAACAACAAGATTATTCAAGTTTTCAGAGGAAGTTGCACTAAAAACACTCCATCGTACTTCTTCACAGTCCTGTGAACAACATACACTGCGCCTCTTGGTCCCCATCCTTCGTCTGCAATACAGCTACAAGACCAGCAGGAGGCCCAAAGGTCGCGTCATGGCATTGAGGCAGATGGTCACAGTGTCACTTCATTAGCAGGGAATACTATTATTACCAGTCACATTCATTTTAATGCAGGTACCAACACTCGAGTCCAAACAGGAGTCTGGACAGACTTCTCTGAACTTAGACGTCTGTGGTGCGGATGCCGTCGTCGTCCAGGCTGAAGGGGTAGCTGCAGCCGGAGTGAGGCTGAGGCTGCGAGCGGTGCCTCCGACGCCCGGTGGCCATGTCTGCCGACGCTGTGAGGATCCCCAGTCGGCTGTGTGTAGCTGCTGGAGGTGCGCTGGGGCAAGGGGTTGGGGCGGAGAGGGAGTTGGAGGAGGAGGAGGTGGAGGAAGAGGTGGAGGAGGAGGACAGAGAAGGCAAGGTGGGCACAGAGCTGAAGGCACTGTCGTCATCCTCTGCATCCAGGATGGAGGGCTCAGACAGAGGGACAGGCGTCCAGGGCTGCCAGCCCGGCGCCACAGAGCAGGACTTGACCAGTGCAGGTCTGCACTCGTCACTCTGTGGACCACGAGACGCCGATGAGGCATTGTGACTGCGATACAGAGAGGACGCACGTCTAAATGAGAAACCCTGCAATGAGAGAGAGAGAACATCAGTGTTCCTCATATCCTGGAGTTTTCACTTCTCCCCAAGAACGTGATGGTAGTTTTGTTTTTGTCAAGAGGAGAGACAACATAGTTACCTTAGGTGGACCTCTGAATTCCTGGATCTTCAGCTCAATGTCCCTGATCCAGCTATGCATCTCCTCTGGAGAGTCTGTCTACAAGGAAGAATAACCACAAGATAAAACCTGCAGAGCTGCGTATCCCCACTTTCCACTTCCCTTTCTATATTTTATTTACTGTCAACAAATGTCTTGCAAAAGCAACACAAAATGTATCCTAATAACTGCCAGGCAAGGAAGTGTCACCATTACAAAGTAAATACAGATGAATAAAAACATATTTGTTTTTTCAAACTTTCAAATATCAACAACTGGTTCTAATTCTGATGATTTTTCACTTTGTTGTCTGCACTTCCACCATGATCACAATGTCTGTGTAATCTGTTTTGGATTATGTGTGTTTTTCTCAGTTTACTAAAATGCTTCCTTTTTTTTTTTTTCTTGCGCAGACAAAAATAAAGCGCTCATGCTTGCAACCTCTCTCCTCTCTCTCTCAGCACTTTCTATCCGATCTGGGGCCCACCTTCTTGGTCAGCTGTTTTCCCAGGAGGGGTCAACAGGATGTTATTGTTGTTATGGTAACAGATGCTAGTTTCAGAAAAAACAAACTTTTCATGCTCCTAAAAATAGAGCCTGCTCCACACATCAGCAGCAGAGCATTTAGAGAAAGTCAAAACATCAGGACAGATACACCTGCGAATGTAGAACGTCTGACTAACAAAACCCTTTGCATCTAATCACACTTTCACCCAGAGCCAGAGAGCACCCAACACAAAGCAAAACTGTCGGGACTAAGGTACCTAACATAAAAATGTATTGGGACACTTTTTAAAGGGTCCAAAATAAAATAAGGGTTGTTTGATGTGTTTAAGCCTCTGTGTCGCTCTGCGTTGGTATAACAGGAAGACAGGAATGTACCTGAATGTAGAAGGTGCGGGAGCTGGTGATGATCTCAAACAGGTTGTCTCTCAGCAGGAGATCCCTGAAGGACACACATCTGTAAGTTATCATGCTTAATAATACAGTGGCTATGTTTCAATATCAATATCTTTATGTTTTCTGTACTTTCTGTTGTTAGAAATTGTCAAGACTTCCGAAAATCTGAAATCTGAAAAAAAAACTGATGAAAAAACTTAAAACTACTGACACCTCCCTGTTAGATTGTATGCTGCACAAATGTGGATGGATGCTGTTCCTATCCAAATCCGTTCTTATCCAAATATTCACTGGAGAGATAACCAGAGGGGAGCGAATGGAAAATGGTGGCAGAATTTGACTGAGTGCTGCACATTTGACTCACCCTGACTTGACGAGACATTCATGGACCTTCTGAATGTCCCTCAGTGGAATAGCCCGGAGAGGCTCCTTATCCTGGGACATACGTAAGCACAATTCAGACATGGATGGACAAAGGACCACAGTCACAGGCAAACACATCAACATGTGAGAGAGGAAACACAAAATAGTCTGGCTCCTCACCATCTCAGACTTGTAGTAACTGACTGCATTGTCATCCAGGGTGAAGAACCTCCTCTTCCAGCTCTTCCTCTGAAACACACACACACACAGCTTTTACATGCAGCTTTCTTTTTTAAACAGAGTTGATCCGATACGATCCGATGACTGTGAACTCACCACATTCCCTTGTTTGACACAGTGTCCACACCTCAGCACACCTGGCCTGCTGCCCTTCCTCTCTCTCCCTTCTGTCTCTTCGCTCTCATTCTGAAACGTGTCGTCAGAATCATCTTCAGTATCATTAGAACAATCGTGGTCACTCCAACCACCATCATCAGATTACACACACAAGACACAGCACAGACAGAAACCATCCTTCATGCCGATCGCTATAGTAACCACGTTGGTTTTAGCTTCCTCTTCTTTACCTGGATGGGAGTGTGTACCACCACGCCACCGATGATCTCGGTCTTGTAGGCCTGCTGTCTCTTCCCTCCCTGAGGGTCGCTGATTACTGCGGTCACATCGGACCTTGGAGGTGCATGGCCAGACTTTGGGACCTGTACAGCACAGCAGCAGGCAGGATAACGTTAACTAGCACAGCATTAACAGGCAGAGCTTAGCGGGGAAAGCTTCCTACTAATTGCCAGAGGTTAAAGGTTTAATTCCCACTTCTCCCTGCTGCAACAGTGCAATTGTAATATGTTGTGTATGAGAACATCCAACACAGTTTGTGTGGGGTTGTTTGAATTTGATCATTCTTTATCAGGGACTTGACACAACACAGGGAAGAGTCAAAGCCAGGTTATGGTACAGTCTATGAATCTATTTAAAACAACCAATTTCCTTGAAGTAACTACAATGATCATAAAAATCTACAAAAGGGTTTTAAGAAACAACTAATGAAGTTATTCTTGAAAACAAGGAATATCAGTGTTCTGTAATCTTCTCCACAGTATCGTTGTTCAAATGAATTTAGATGCAGTGACTTTGCAATAGTTAATGCATGTTATATAATTATATGTTCTAACATGAACCCAAGGAAGGGTAGTTGTTGCCACAGCAACGGCTAATGAGGATCCAAGCAAACAATGAACTTTAACTTCTGTTAACTGAAAGAGTCACAAGTTACGCATACGTCACTTGTTTCAATAAGAAAACGCTAACAAAGATTGAAAACATTATTAGGGTCAGAACACAGACATTCAAAATTAAACAAACTTGAATATAAATTGCCAAATTGAATAGAAACAAAAACATATTATTAATGAATTTTCTCCAAAATTACTTAAAAACTTAAAAGTTAATTCAGCAGGAAAAACAGCTACATATCATCTTCTTTTCTATATATAAACTGGAGGTACCATTCATACAAGTAAATAAATAAAACCCTAGCAAAACATTAAAAAAATTCATAAATGATGAAAGAATAATAGAAATATCATGCGAAGGGCTTCATTTTTATCATCCACAAACTGTGTGAAATGTATTAGTCAGTGCTTTACTTTCGTTACTGCATTCACACCAGGTCCATTCTCCTTTAGGAAGTATATATTTCGAGTGTCATTGAGGCCAATGAAGCTGAGTAAAGGCAGCAGAGAAGCCCTCGCATGGAAGGAGAAGTGAAAGACACAGCGACACTGGTTCCTGTGTCAGAGTGCAGGTGAGAGAAACAGACAAACGCTCTTCTCTGCCATCTGCACGACGCCAACAAGGCCGCGGTCATCTCGCACAAATATCATGCAAATGTGTAAACCGAATGTGCATGGCACACTAACTGTAACATTCATACACAATGGCGTTTTGACACCTCCACCACAGTGACGTGTGTGTGTTATCGCTCATATGGTTTCTATGTGTGAGGGGGTATTTGTTGGACAGTGTGACAGCATTTGCATCCACCGAGGACAACGTGGGTTCATCGGAAACTTCCTTCGCTCAGGTGGAAACATCCCTTATCGATAGCTGCTGGTTCAGCCTTTTTCTAACACACAGTAGACAAACAGGTCTGGTTATAATGTCATGTATGTGTAGTGTGTGTGTGTGTGTGTGTGTGTGTGTGTGTGTGTGTGTGTGTGTGTGTGGGTGTGGGTATGTGTGTGTGTGTGTGTGTGTGTGTGTGTGTGTGTGTGTGTGTGTGTGTGTGTGTGTGTGTGGGTGTGGGTATGTGTGTGTGTGTGTGTGTGTGTGTGTGTGTGTGTGTGTGTGTGTGTGTGTGTGTGTGTGTGTGTTGCACTCACAGTGATCTTGCTGGCTTTATTGAGAGCAGCCACCCATTCCCTCATGTCAGTTACATCGTTGGCTTGGAGGAAGTACCTCCGGGAAACTGCATTGATGACTACAGACATGGACATCAATTGTATACACAATAACCGCATTATATTAGCTTGTTAACTATAAGTAAAATGTGTGCATATTCAGCGGATAAGCATGACTGTGTTTTTCTGAAAAACTCACCAAAGCAGAACTCTGTCTTTGGCTTTTGCTTCGCTGTCGCTTCGCTAACCTGAGAAGAGGAGGAGAAAATGGAAGGAGAGGAGAAAAAAGGGAGAAAGGAGACGATAGAAAACGAAAAGCGACCAAAGGAGAGATGAGAAGATAAAAGAAGAAAAGTGAGGAGACAAAAGGAAAAGGACAGAATAGGAGAGGCAGGAGGAGATGAAATGAGAAACGAGGAGACAAAAAGGAAAGGAAAGGAGACCAGAGGAGAAACATTTCATATCTTTTCCATCTATTTCACTCGGAGTGTCCATCAAGGAGCTGTCAGCACTAGAGTGCAGTGCAGCCAGATGTCATTATCTCTGGTTAGCTCGGCGAGCGCGCTGACATCTGGAAAACTTCACAAAGTCAGCTTCTGCATGTGACCGTTAACTACAGATAACTCGGATCTAGTGGATCTGTACACCCCGTTTACAAGTTGCTATTTGTGTGAATCGCTGTGTCCACAGTACTGCTCAGATGTCTCCTCTACGTCAAATGTATGTAGTCCAGTACAACCCACAGCACAGTGTAATGGTTTACCTTAGAGATGTAGGTTAGTCTCAGTCTGCCAACAAAACTAGTTCCACTGGGTAGGTTCTGCATGCAAACACAAACACACAGATTCATTGGCTCAGAGTCCAAGGTTACACTGTGGCCTGTTGGTCAATTCTCACTTCCTCTTGCTGTTTGTGCGAGTGTGTGTCGTGCATATATATGTGTGTGGAGCACCTGAGGGTTGTCCATATACCACAGCAGCGCATTTTCTTGTGTGTCGAGGATGAAGTAGCGCCTCTGGAAGCGGCAGCTGTTCTCCTTCTCCTCGATGTCCAGGAAGCCACATACACGGTTCAGCCGGTCCACGTACGGCATGCTGCTGCTATCACATATCACTGGGACACACAGACGGGCAGACAGACAGGTAGACAGACAGATACTGTGGTCAGCTGGACAGTAAGAAGCAAAAAATGTAAAGGGAGAAACGGAGGGAGATGGACTCACGGGACAGAAAGGCAGAGACAGGCAGATGTGGAGGATAAACCAACTTTCATGTCGTGTTCAAATACACACACACACACACACACACACACACACACACACACACACACACACACACACACACACACACACACACACACACACACACACACACACACACACACACACACACACACACACACACACACACACACACACAGGAAGAAAGAGACCCGCTCACACTCAGCAGTTTTTCATGTGACGTGATTGAGGCTGAGCAGCAAACCCTGAAGCCCGAGGCTGAGCTGAGGCCCTCCACCACAGCATAAAATTATAGACTGCACTCAAGTTCTGCACACACGCACATTTCCACTGGCCAGGGAGGAGAGGGGAGAGGGAGGGAGGGAGGGAGGAATGGGAAAAAAGAGGAGAGGGGAGAGACATTGTGAGATGTATTCATTAAGATGATGCCATGCATGTGAATCACTGAGCAACTGACTGATTTCTCAACAAAATTAAGCTCAGCTCAGACACTTATGCATGGTGATGATATGTATGGGGGGGGGGGATTAGTTTGCATCTCTGCAGAAAGTCACATGACATACCGTACACGGTCAGATGCACCGAATCAAAAGTTGCAAAGCAGATTGTTTGCACATAAATCCTTATTTTCCCCACACAAGAATTTATTGAAAGGACTTGAATGTAATGTGGCCACAAAGGTATTTATGATGGCTTAATGGGCCTGCGACGGATCTTTTACGTAAGTTTAAAAAGTATAATGTAAGCGACAGTCATTACAAAGTATAGAATCAGCGCTGACCCTCTGCCAAAACATGAATTTCCATGAACATTTCCATGAATACGTTCATGCACATGGCCAAACAAAACACAGCCGAACATCGACACCGAGACATTGCTAGAGACTCGCAGGCTTCGTCTTCACTGCCCTCGTTGAACTCCTGTGACGCTACTCTTAAGTCGATCAGTCAGAAAAACGCTTCGAAACTGCTTTAAAGCTTTTGTGGGTTGTGTGTCTGATGCGTCAGTCGTGCTACCTTTACTTAATTTGCCACTGAAGTAGGTCAGAGGTAAAAACCATTCAGTGACCTTTTGCAGAAACTCTGAAAGGTGTCATGGAAAAGAGACAATGATGCCCCACATACACACAACACACACACACACACACAACACACACACACACACACACACACACACACACACACACACAGAAACCAAGCATCGGAAACTCAACAGGGAGGTGGTGGCTTGTTACGCAAAACTTTACCATTATATAAAATTCAGACAAACTTCAGCACATTTTCTATGTGTGCATTTAAAGTACTTTGTGTGGAAATGTAACACAAAATAACACAGTGAATAAAACACAGTTTGTGAGGACAGAACGCAGTGCATCGATCACAGCAACGAAATCATCATCATTGTCTTGAACCACATCCAGGACAGCAGCCCGGAAACCCACCTACACTCATTTACACATCTGCTTTACTTGTGGACACGTTCAAACTCTGCTCTGAAACAGAAACTGATTTAAAGCGATGTCTGGCGTACTCTGTTGTGAACTTCTATGAAGTTCAAAAGAATGGACAAAATCAATGCAGAAGACACTTTGAATCAAGCTTCACAAAGGCTAAATCCCACACGTCCCTGAATGCATCTCAGCACTCAGCAGCAGACAAACCACCATGTAGCTCATTTAATCCCAGCTCTACTTATTACTTAAGTGTATGTGTGGTTGAGGCAAAGGTCATTCTAACAGCTTCGTATACTTTCTGTAACAGTCGTCCTACTTTTAGGGACTGTCCAAAAAAAGATTGTTTATTTTGAGGTGATGTCACAGTGTTTTTTGAGTCAAGGGGGAGGGTCTTTTGTAAAAAAAAAAATAAATAAATAAATAAAAGTAAGTCATCTTTGTTAAAAAACCAAACACCAAAACTAAAACCTGTAAAAAAAAAAGTACATTTGTCTGAATATTGTGGTGAAGTTAAAATATGAAGTAGCCTGGCATGAAACAGAAATACCTCAAAACTGAAGATACAACTGAATATGTGTTGGTTGAAGAAAAGGAAAAGTGTGAGGCATGTTGGAGGCATGTTCACTGGTGTCTGACATTTTCTGGAGGCAAACGATGAATCACTTTCTTTCTTCACGGTTTTTTCTCATGACAGCTGGATCTCCACATTAAGCGACCACAGCGCGAGCACGAGCTTCACGCCACTGAATGAGCAGCGGATTATGGGCGTGCACGGATCCCTGTAACGTGTTATGAGCATGCGACGAAAAGTTTAAATGTGATCGGGCAGAATTACTCAGCGACACCTGACAGACCGTGACTTTAGCTCAGATGACCTGCACTGACTCAACGGCCTGCCACACCTACGGGACTACTGTACCCTCCGCGCGCACGCACGCACGCGCGCACACACACGCACACACACAGAATCCCACGGTTTCACTGTCGGCTGGCTACTTACCCGCTGTGGAGTCAGTTTGCGCCGCAGCCAGCGCCCCGCACGGCTCCGAAGCCCAGAGAGACCCGAGTTTGGTAAACAACGATCATGTTAGACGAAACGTTTCAACAACTTTAACGAAGTTTGCATCGTAAACGCCGGTCCGCCGCGCACCAGGCTCATCTCACGCTCTCTGTCTGTTTATTTGTGTGATCGGATAACAGAAGAGTTATCTATTTTCCGGGTTGGACGTTTCGTTATTGGAATAAACCAGCCCCGGATGTGATCTATGCGTCCCCTGAGCTCCGACCGGGTCCTCCTCCTCGACTCTGCTGCTGACTTCACATATGTCGAGGATCCGAACAGAGCAGACTCTTCCTTCCACTTTGTGCTCCTTTTTTCAAGATACTTTTATTTCGAAAAAGCGCATAAAACGTGCGCAGTAAGCCAATCTTTTCTTCCTGAAACCGCACGCGATAAGTTATCTTTGCTTCTCCTGTCAGGTGCTTGAGAAGTGGGTCAAACGCACGCGCGCGCACACAAACGCGCACGCGCAGCCGAATCCTTTGGTTCATATAAATGAGCAGCTATAAAAGAAGGGAGTGTAAACCTGGATAAACTGGTACACAGCGAAGAATAGTGGCATTCATACACCTGCCATGCGAGGTGAGTGTGACAGGTGCAAAGACGATGAGCCAAAAGCAGTTGGAGAAAAAAAACATGGATTTATTCAACTTTACCAACTGTAAAAGTAGCAATAGGACTGCCAAGCTAATAATGCTCCATTAAAAGCAAGACCAGGAGTCTTGATAACCCCCTCATCTACCTTATAAATCTTTACCAAGCCAAGAAATTTAAAAAAAATTACATTTTATTGTTTCTTCTAACTGTTCAATGACATTTTCTGTGCATTGTAGGCTATAATCCCTCTGAATGTTGTTCCAAAGCCGCCTCTACATAAGCATTTCAGTGTAGATGTATGCCTAAAAAGAGTCAATGTCACAGATATCTGGTCTAAAAAAAATATGTCCAGCCTTAATATGTAATCTGTGAGTAATTGTAGAATTGGTGGCTGCAGCCCTGAATAAAAGCCTAGCATTCATGTTGGACATCAGGTTGACTTACACTAGAAATGCCAGCTACATCGTCCTCTCTTTGTCCAAATATGACATGCTTGGAAAAAACATGACTATAAATAAACTGCACGGGTGTAACAATGCAAACCAGAACTTCCTTCTTTTCCGAGCTGTCAGCTACTTGTTTGGTTAAAAGCCAGCAGTTTGAACCTGAACAGCTTGGTGTTCTGAAGGAGATCTGGTCAAAGGGTTGCCTGGGATTGTTGGGTTCAGTTTAAACATGCAGAACAAGTGACCTCACAGTGTCAACATTGACAAATACCATGAAGCAACATCTCTAAACAAAGCAGGCTACCACAACCCAAGCATATATCAGTTTACATTTACCATCAAATACAAAAATGCAGCAGAGAGAACCTTAAATACTAATCACAAACCTCAGAAGCATCTAGAGTTGCGTTCCTTTGGTGATCCAGGTGGTACTTGGCTTGACTTTCCTCAGCAGTGCATCTTATTTTCTGATCTTGTGCTTTTATGCAAAATCTTGAACTGCAAAAGTATCAACTTCAGACAAATCTAGTTATTTAAAAGAGTGCAACATTGCTCAAATCCAGCACTCCAATATTGCTTCACTGTTTTGTCACCTTTGAGCAAAGCTGAGCACACGTTTAATCCTCTGATGAAACTCCTGAAAGACAGTAAGAGAACTCGATGAAAAGTCGCTGAACAGTCTTCCTCTGTGCTGAGTCTAACTGGCATAACTGAAATAACAAATACTCTATCTGCATTTACAGGAGTCATTCTGCATTCAGTTTTTTTTCTTTTTTTTCTCTCTTTCGGTTAACGTGTGTCCTCTTGCTAAGAGGAAGTGGTTACACGTCATATGACCTGCATCAGCAGGGAGACCTATACCTCGCTGACTTCATATCCTGTGGCGACTGCACAGGATTCGAGTTGTACAGAGTATTTTCTCTCTACTGTACGCATGCTTTTACATCAGTGACACTAACATAAATGTCACACATATCAAGTCACATCGAGGTGACCCCACCCACACACACACACACACACACACACACACACACACACACACACACACACACACACACACACACACACACAAAATAAGGGTGTGATTGTACCTTTATTCAGACAAGCTTGCGTGCATTAAGAAAAGGACATTTTAAGCACTAAATACATCATTACAAAAGATTGCGGTGTTCCTTTCTGGCTCCCATGGCAACAACACAGGTGAATAATGTGGTTCACTGGCATTATGCGAGCTGCACGCTAGCTACCCATTGAGGCACCCCAGCCCCTACCGAAACCACACCGGGCGGCTACAACAAAGAACACGAGTAGGTGTACTTCACTTTGTACACCACAAACACTCTCGGGTTCACAGGTTAGCATTTACAGCTTTACGTCCCCTGAGAGTGAACACTATAAATAATACCATAGATGATGAGGTTACTATTCAGGTTTTTGATGATAATAAAAAAAAAAATTACACAATCAAATGTGCTGACGTTTGTATTTATGGGACTGATTCCCTTTCACTGCATCAACATAGAAGCAGAAACTTTTGTTTGTCTGAAACCAAACTTGGATTGAAAACCTTGACAAAGAGGAGAAGGTGGATGGATTGACTGATGGGAGAAAAAGAAAAGTAGAGGCGTTTACAGCTGACTGGCGGTCACACGCAGCAGCAGCAGCAGCGCCGTGATCAGGACGGGGCTGGAGGCCAGGGCCCCTGCACTGTTGCGGTGGTGATCCCCATGGCTGTGGCTGCGGTGGGGGCCGTTACAGTCATCACCAAAACAGCATTCCATCTTGGCTCCGGAGCCGACGCCATGAGCTTTGTCACAGAAAGCCTTGTATGAGCAGGACTTCATCACAGTGTCTAGAAAGAGAGGGAGAAAGAGGGGGGGATGTGTGAGGCGGGCAGACGTTCAGTTTAATCGCTTTGAAGTGATTGAAGACTGACCACTTTTGTTAACTTGGTATGATGCTATGAACCCATTGAACTCCCTCACACACACACACACACACACACACACACACACACACACACACACACACACACACACACACACACACACAGACACACACACACACACACAGAGGTTTGTGGCTCTCGTAAACTGCTGGGATGAGATCCAGCAACCTCAAATGATGAGAGGAATCTCTTGATCACACACACACACGCACACACACACACACACGCACACACAGACAGAGTATTGAAGGAATAATGAACACGCCAAGTATCTGCAAAGCATTCAACAATTCAAAAAATACTATTGGTTCCTTCATTATGGGTTTTAATGCTGACTTCTTTGTCCATGGAAGCAGCATGTGCACTATTAAAGGCTTTACTGACTTCCTCAAACTGCTACCTCACATACCTCCGGTTGCCGGTGTCACGCCGACCTCTAGTGAGGCCTTTACAATATGTTATTCCACCCAATCACATTTGCCTTGCATGTTTCCCTGGGTGTGTGTCGCATGTTTGTGTTTACTCACTGGGTCCCGTGATGGTGGAGCAGGCGTCGGCATACTGAGGGCAGGAGGTGGAGCCCTGTCGGTTGCAGTCTTCGTCATTGGACGCCACGCATGTGTGACATTTGAGGGCGTGGCCTTTGCAGACAGAACAGGAGAGAGCACCTGACTTGAGACTAAGCATGTTTGTTCACAGGCGTCCGTAGGGCATGCAGACGCACAACCATGTTCTTCTAATAATAATAATCCCCCTCCCCCCTCCTCAACAGTCAGACCTGCCGTGTCACAACTAATGTTAGATTGCACTAGCGTATAGAATATTTAACCATGCCATGTACATCACTTAACTCTGCAGGTTTAAACAAGTTGTACCTTGCTACTGTGTAAATTAACAATCTTCAACCAATGTTTGCTTTTAGGATACTAAAATCCTGGCTCACACCACTGCTGTAGCCTCTTAGAAATAAGCCTGCCAGCTGTTAATCAACCAAACCTTTCCCCCAAAGTCAGTGTTGGTATCAGTTTTGGAGAAACTTACTGTGGCAGGCCAGAGAGATGAACAGCAGCAGGGCCAGAGCAGTCTTCATGGCAGCTGGCCGATGGTCACCGTGTCCTCTGGAGTCCGGGGAAAGAGTGGATGAACTGGAGGAGGCACCGAGGGTGGAGGTTAAGGCTCGGGAAGGTGTCTGAGGGCATTAGGGTCTTATCTCTGTAATCTCCATCTATGCTGCACAGCCAGCAACCTGTGGTAATGGATTTAACCGAGCAAGCTTTAACAGGGAGATACCTTTACAGTTCAGCGTTATTAACAGGATTTTGAGGCCATTTGTTTAAGTATCGATTCTCCAACACTGTTTTTGTTACTGCTGATCATTTTAAAAGTGTGTGTGCAAAGAAAAGGTCAAGTTTACTCATGTCCCGCCTCAGCTGGGATGTGTACCGGTGTTTGTGTGGGAAGTCTGTAAGATATAAACACTGAGCTTCATACCAGTACTGAGGCTAAAGCTGAAGTCATGACACACATTCTGATAACATACACTCACACACACTCTCTCACACACACACACACACACACACACACACACACACACACACACACACACACACACACACACACACACACACACACACACACACACACACACACACACACACACACACACACACACACACACACACTGTGAGTCTGTGGTAAAGGTAATCTTAAACAACTGCAGAAACACAAGTAAAACAAAAGAAGAAATCCACTTGTATTAGAACAAATTATATTTATATTTATTCGGGTAAATGTAGACACAGTGATGCTGTTAGTCCTCAATGTGTCAACACAAGTGTGAGATGTTCATCTCTAAAGCACAAATAAAACAATAATTAAAAGAAAGGGGCTAAAGTGACGAAAAAATATACTGTAAAGCGAAGACAAACCAGCTTAGTAAGGAAAGATAACGTGACATTAGATTGGCACAATTTTAAAATGTGGCACATCAGAACTTATCTTTATATAGTTAATGGATTTACATGGTGGTAAAGATTCTGGGTATTAGACGTTTTTAATAGTGACTGACTTCATAGAACTGAGAAACTATAAAGTACTGAAAAATATGAACTAAATACTTTTTCTTTAGTTTGATAGTTTAAAGTTTTAGTTTAGTCTGTTTCAGTTTCTTTTGAGAAAAAATTGCAGTTTGTGTTTAGTCTACTACTTTACTTAATAATAGTCTTAAATAGCTTCAACCAAAATATACGTCACAACATTTTCCAGGTCAGAATTATTAAAACAGGAGAGTTAACTTGCAGTGGTTATCTTTTCCCTCTTTCCATTTCAGGAAATAGTTTTCTCTTTACTCACTTTGGACAATACAAGGCCATAAAGTTTATACAATCAAATTAAAATCTATGATTGTCAGGTTATTATTATACTTCTCTGTGACTGATAAACATTCTGCAGTGACTTGAATTGTCCAGAAGTCAGGTAGAAAATGCTGTGAATTATATGCATCTTCAGTTTCACTGACGTGTGGTCCAGACATATTCTAGTTTTAGTGTCTCTCCTGAACAAAAACAAGGCCTCTGAGGACTACTGTATTTCCTCAAATAATCCTAAATCCTTTTTCTACAGTTGTTGTGCAGCCTTTGAGCCTGACCTCATTCTGCCCCACACAATACCCCCTGAGCTTTCCTATTTCAGAGTAAAATCCTTCTTTACTTTATAGAAAAAAAAAAAAATATCATGGATTGTTGCTTTAATATAAAACAATCCTTGTCAAAGCCCATCGAAATATACTGTGTGCATAAATGTGACTCGAAAACAACCCCCGCCTGCATGATGTCATCCAAGGAGTTGCTGGGAATTAAGTTGGCTGTTGTTCGCCGGCCGAAAGCAGAGAGGCCCAGATGGCCTCATAATGGGCAGAAACGCAAACAAAACAACGTGACCACATACACATAACAGAGTCCCAACTAGAACAATTATTAGCATGTACAGAACCTTATTGATTCAGGTCACAAGTAGTGCAAATCTAGTATACAGGAAGTTACTTTAGGCATCTGTACATAAGCAGTCTCTGTGATGCAGGGCTGGCAGAGGGTATGAGATCTGCTTCTTGGCTGGGGGCATGCACAGGGCCTCACTCAGGCAGGACCGGAGGGACGGTAGTGGCTGGTTCATAGGCAGTGTCTCTCAGTCTATTTTTCCCATTTTGGCAATCAGCTCATCACAGATCTTGGTGAGTTCCTCCATCTCTTGATTCTATGACAACACAACAAATCATTCCTTTTAATATTTAAAGTGTAAAGATATGGTAAATGTTGCATTGTGTACTTAAAGGTTTCATGCAGACTTGGCATACAGAAAGATGAGGATTACCTTCTGCTGCAGAGCTTGTTCCATAGACTCGTTCTTCATCTGCTCCTTCCTCAAACTGGCGGCCATCGCCACGCTCTCTGAGCTCGCCTTTGCACGCACCTGAGCAATGTCCTCATTGGCCCTGAAAGATACGTGGAATGCAGGAAATCAACATCATCTCAAACAAAGTTTTCAGTTTGTTATGAGCAGAAATTAGACTTCCTTTCAATCTTTACATACCTGTCTAGTTTCTCCTCAGCGTGGAGTTTTAGTGTCTGGTATCTCTGCTCCTCCTGTTTGACTCTGGACAGATACTCCTGAGCACACTTCTTCAGCACCTCCTCATTCTGTAGAAGGAACCATAAAACAAGCACAGTGTTATTGCTGCTTTAAACCAGCTGCTCGTCAAACTGGGGGTCAGGATTTAGGGAAAAACTGCTTTTATCGAGGGCTTTAATTCTGCGGCAGTTGTTGCCTCAGCATCTGAAACCGACTCTTTTCTTGAGCATTTCTGTGGACATTAAGTTGTCTGTTTATCACTTACTTTCTTAAAACCCTCCAGGGTGCTCTTCATATTTTCATAACGCCGAAACACATCAGAGAGAGAACGCTCCACGGAGTTCAGGTCGGCCAGCGCGGCTTCTTTCTCCGTTGTCAAAGTGTGCAAAGCCTTCTGGGAACTCTGTTTGTTGCGCTGCTCGTCCTCTGAGAAGAGCGAAGAAGAAGTTTTTTTGTGTTATTTATTGCTTTAAGTCTAATAGCATGGAACTTTGCATTTACCACCTAAACAGGGAAAAGACAACGAGAAAAGACTTGAGTGAAAGATGTTTTCTCTATCTTGATACAAGACAAGATGGACTAATGTTACTGCACCTTAGTAAGTAAAACTCACTGTAAAAAGATGACACATTCGAGTAACCAGTGAAATAAATGGTTACATGACAAATAGTTTGCTCTGCACCCCTGACCACTCAGTTCAAATGTTTTTGCTAGATTGCACTTTCCAACATTTTTACTCACCGATCATCTGAGCAATCGTCTTCTCATATTCTGAAACAATCTTCCTGTAATGAGACGAAACACATGATAAGCCTTACTTAACCGTATGACTGTGCAGACAAAATGTCTCAGTCCTTCAAATCCTCACATGACCACTCTCAAATTCAATCAGTGACAGCTGAGCAGAAATCATGCAGCGACGGGTTTTCTCACCTCATCTCACTGACTTCCTGTCTGCTCTCCTCGTACTTTTTCTTCCAGTCATTGGCTACCGCCTCTTTAGTGATGATCTGAAATGAGACTTCTACTGTGAGCCCACCTGTGTGTTCAACGAGGACACTGCTGACATATTCCATGTTGGATGAGTGTGATAAAAAGTGTGTACCTCCTCTCTGATGAGGGTGAGAACAGCCTGTTTTTCTGCCTCACTGATGCAGATGGAATCCAGGACCTGACTTCCTGTTTTCTGCATTTCTCTTCCCTCCGATTTCTTCAGCTTGCATGGATCCTCAAATTGCTTAAGGTGGAAGCAAATCGGTTTTATTGTACATCCAGTAGTTCATAGCGAGATAAGCCCACCTAAACTTTAAGAATTTATGACAAAATCACAAGCAGCAATTAACAATACAGCCATAAAATAACACCTTTACACTAAAACAAATCCCCCTTTTTCATCATTGATTTTTTGTTGAATATTGTGTCTTCTCATATAAAACGCAATTGGGAAACAGGAAACCCATTATACTGCAGGTGCTTAGAAAAACCAATGCACATGTCATGTTATTAGCTATATAGAAATTAGTGAGAGAAACAAACAAAAAGGAATATTTTGGTCAGCAATAAATTGTGTTTTTTTAATTCTCTCTAATGTATCCCACTATTATATTTTACCCTGCACCCCGCCTGTCTTTCAATCAGTATTCATACACAACTCAATCCTCTCTTCTTCTCCTTCCCATCTCTCATTTTGTCCTTCCCTAGATTATGACAGTCATATTTTAATCTCCTGAATGATAATCCTGATAAATCCTTCTGTCACCTGAGTACATGAACATGGTGGCAGACAGTAAGTACTTCCTGCTATCCTACAGCACAATACGGTCATCGTATAAGTTAAGTGATCATACTGCAGGTTGAGCTTTTAGAGCCACTACATTAGGAACTGGGCAGTCCATTACTTCTTTAAATCACAACATGCCTTACTTGCACAATGTTAACTTAGAAAATATCACCAATTTAAATTTGAAAAAAAGCACAAAGAGCTGAACACAATGTGCTAAAGTGACTTTTACAGTCACAAGTGAAATGTAATACTGAGACAAGTCTGGACTTGTCCTCCAACCATGGGGGACAAATTGATTTAACCAGAGAACTGTAATTATCTCCCACCTAGTGGTCACTGGTGGCATCACGTTGCACATTGGACCACTGTGATGACTAATATATAGACTGTTTATAGGCCTGACACAGCCCATGTATGGTATTTACTCACCACTGTGCAGCAGTCTGACTCCTCAGGTTTTGATGTCACGTGGCAGTCTTGACCTGGAGATGGTGATACACATAACAAGAATTAACTGTCAGAGATGATGTGGCCTATAATATAATATGGTTCATCATCACGGCCAGCAGGTGGCAGTACATGATAGTTATTGCAACATTTCTTCTTCATTGTATTTCTCATAAGAAATATCCCTCCATTACACCACATGTGCTCATAGTCAATGCAGATTAATGATGATACGACAGGAAAATATAGTTCAAAGTTGTGAAATTGAATTTCTGACATGATGAGACTTATTTCCAGTATTACTGTCAGAACTAGTCTCCTGACTCGTAATATGCAATATTATATTTTTGTAGTTACAAGATTTACTTCAATCGCGCTTCAAAATAATGCTTCCACTCGTTACACATTCACTCACAATGAGTCTTAATGACTAGACATTACCAGAAATATCAAGGCACTTGTGTTCATATTTTAATCATACAAATGTCAGCTCAGTACATCTTCACGTATTGCCTGTCTTTGGTTAAAACCAGGAAAAATACCAATCTTCGCAGTAACAAAAAACATCATGCCCTGAGAAACAATAAAACCCCAAGCTACTGCACATGATGCAGTTATGCAATGTCTGTAACTGTGCAGCCTGCTCACTCATCGTGGCCGGGAACCAAAGCTGTGTCACATGCAGCCTAAAGGCACCTGTGTGATCATACAATCTGAATGCATTCCATCAAAACTGTACTGTTGCTCTGAACAAGTGATGCTGGAGACCCAAACAGTGAGAAGTTTCAGCGCTAAACGATATGTGAAGTTTCTGATTAATGTTGTGTGTCAAAGACAAAGCTGACCTTCTTCCCTGTCCAGTATTGATCGAGCGAAGCGAAAGAATGTAACCCTAACCCTAACCCTTTAACAGTCCCTCACTGATAACCGAGCTATTCAGTACTATTCTATTCAGCACATTATCAGTGTTCACTGTAACTGGCTGGCACAACTTTAAAATCAATCTTCATTAATCCTGTTACTC
Organism: Eutrigla gurnardus; assembly: GCF_963514095.1. Lineage (NCBI taxonomy): Eukaryota > Metazoa > Chordata > Actinopteri > Perciformes > Triglidae > Eutrigla > Eutrigla gurnardus. The sequence continues at coordinate 7,656,576 of NC_139936.1, read as the reverse complement.
ACCAACATCGTCCTTGTCTGGTTTGACACCGGCACTGCTCGCCAACTTCTCCTCATCTGTGGCGTGGCCTCCATGATGGTCCTCCTTTAAATATAATCGACCATGCTGACTGAAAGAAGCTTCTCTATAGAGTGAATACTACCACATGAGCAGCAACGTCATCAGTTCTTACCTGTCCGCTGAAGTCCTTTTGCATCGGCTGCTTCTGCTTCATTTTACAGGAGTTCCTGAGAATGAACAAACAGCGTCAGTCAACACTGACCTGATTTTGGATCGTCATGTGTGTACATGTGTGCAGGTGTGATGATGAGGAGTGAGGAGGAAGCAGGAGAGACAGAAAGTCTCACAGTCAGGCCTCATCGCTCTGCTCTGTGTGTGCGCTGAGTGGTCATGCTCTGCTTAAAGTGCTGAATTATGGAGGAGAATAAGCAGATTAATGAAAGTTGACAAATTGAGAAAAGAACAAGAGCACTTGTTCAGAGGGTTAGAGGGAATTACAGTTTCTCTCTCTCCTCTACTTTTTAAACCTACTTCTACTTGTTCCTTCAGTTTGTGATTGAAGGAACATATTGGTCAGGTTGATCCTGGACCTGGACTTGTATTAAGGAACAGCAGGGACAAAGGCTACAAACACACACACGCAGACCTGCACACACACAGTTATACAGTACTTACAACAGAACACAGAGGAAATGGACTTGCTCGGCAGTCCTGATGCCACACAGAGAAGGGAAACAGAATAACAGATTTGGAAGGAAAAGGAAGGACAGGCACAGGAGAGGACGGGACAGGGGTTGGGTTAAACACAGGGTGAGTGCAGGGTTGTTATTATTAAGAGTAGACACGTCAGCTTTGATTTGACCTGGAGATTAAAACCTTGTTGAAAACAAAATATTGAAATCAAAGTACAATTGCAATCTTCTAAAACTCTTCCTTTAATAATTTTATATTATATAAGTGGTCATGAATAGATTTGGGATAAAAGTTGATTGGTCTTTTTTTCTACTTACAGCCCAGGATGAATATCTAAAATACTTTTGGCTTCAAAGCCATCACACAGAAATAACTGCACAACTGGGAAGAAATTGTCAATAAAATGCAATAAAATGAATTGAATAGAGAAATTGACCTTTGTCTGAAGGCTGTGATATGGACTATACTCGATATACAAGCATGTTGGCCTTTACGATTGAACCCATTACATTGGTAATTCATGATCCTGTTTCTGTAGTCAGTGTTGTGTTGTCCATGTCTGAGCAGACAGATTAATAACCAGCAATGGTTATGGCTTTTAACAGGTTGCTGTATATTTAACAAAAAGCCAATAATTATGCTGGTGTTTTTTTTTATTTGTCAATGGAAATAATAGAAATTGAAGTGAATAGTGATTCATCTTTAACAAGAAACAAAACAGAAAAACACCACAAGATGGCAGTGTTTGACACTTCAACTTCTCTTAACCATCAATTTTGTTGAAAATACTTAATCTAGCTATGATAACACTGAAAAACTGCTCTAAATCTGCCTCTATTGAATGATGTAAGTACATTAAAAACAAATCATCCTCATGAAATAAGCTTCGAAAAGAAAATGATAACTAAAAGCAATACAAATTACAACAACGCTGATGAGGAATAAATGAATGTACTGGAGAGAAACAACCTCTGAAGATACAGGCCACCAGAATTAGTTAAAAGGGGAACACTTCAATCAGGTTCCTTGTGCACAATAGCGAGCATTCATTGATGTTCCCTACCGCCATGAACGAGAGAGCGCTGTTTGTTCAGCTTGAAAATCTGTGAGTCATATCAGTTCAGTCTCGGTCACTGACTGACGGGTAAAAAGACCTTTTGTCTGCTTTTTCTTTTACTCACGTGATAATTGTGCCGTTGGTCTCGCAGGTCAATTTTGTGTTGTGTGTGTTGGAGTTCATGTTTCCATTAATCAAGTCAGGATCCACACAAACGTCATGACTGGAGATTAAGCTTGAGTCCGGGCTGGAGTCAGACGTCACCGGAGCCTCGTCGTCCACCTCCGAAGGATCTGGTTTGTTTAGCGGGGAGAGGACGGACAGCGATGGGGGCCGGAGGGCTTGAGGCTGGGGCAGAGGGCTGGACAGGGAGAGGCATCCTCCAGGACTGGGTTTGCTGCTGGGGGTCAAGTTGAGGTTCTGGTCCAAACCAAAGTTGTTGATATTAGGGGAGGAGCCCGTGAGGTTGTTCAGGGAATTAACCTCTTGGGATGAAATTGGGCCGACATCCTGGTTGGAGTTCTTGTCCAGAAAGTGGTTTGTAACATCAGGAAGAACTGAGAAAAGGGAAGAACAGTAAGTATGCAACTAAGTTCATATAGAACCTTTAAGGAGTAGAACGTCACAAATAAAAATGGCAAAGTTATATAATACACTTCAGAAGAAGAGCAATCACATTAATTGCAAGCATCTTGAATCGAATTGTGAATATGAGTGTATGTAAATATCAACAACAGTGTCAAAAAACACCCGATCAATAGCTTAACAGCAGAATTTTGGACCTCTTGTTAACAATCCAGGGATGTTTTGCTCAGACAGGTGAATAATGAGTTACGATAGTGGAGACAGAAGGGGGGAAAAATCCAATATCAACTTGAGATACAACAGGCCTGATTTTTGTAACGTTTTTCAACTGGAAATATCTGGAACAGATAAACAGTTGTAACACTTAACTTGTTAAGGAGTTAAAAAATGAGATGCAAAAGATATGTGAACTTTTAGGGTTAAATGAGATGCAAATTAAATATTATCTGCATAGCAGTGAAATTACGTCTTATCTGACCAAAGGGAAGTTAATACCGAGCAAACAGAATAGGACCCAGGACTGAACCTTGAGGCACACCACAATACCGAGTTCTAGAAGGAAGCAAATTTACAGCAACTGAGAAGCTCTCGTTAGAAAGGTAGAAGGGCGACTTGGACTCGCAAACAAGCAGATCTCAATCCTTCCTTCAACATCTCTGTCCCAAAACATTTCCCATCCTGTGGCTGCTTAACCATTTAAACTGTCATTTAGGGATTTAAACTTGAAATGTTGGCCTCTCTTTCTCCTGTTAGAACACTTAAAATGGCTGCTGGCTTCCTCTCAGAGCACTTCCCATCCTGTGTCCTCACACATCCCGTTAACAGCTAGCTAAGGACCACAGCAGCAGGATGGTCTCGGTTGAGTCACACTGCCGTAAAACACAGGACTCTCTGTTACTGAAAAATACACCCACTCACACTGTAAAAGTACTGAAATCACTCTCCTGTATTCTCCTGTAATACTTCTCAACTTGCACACAACGTGAATTAAGTCATTGTGGTTTCACCTTCGGCGGGTAACAGCTTCTCACATCTTTGTCATGACTGAGTGGCTAATGTGTGATTTATTACATCCTACATTCAATCAATGCAAGTTTATGTGAGTTTCGGCTCAAAATATGGCTGCTTTCAGACACACACATGCCCGTTGGAGAAAGGGAACAGATGTAGAGGAACCACACCCAGTCATGCAGAGAACACACCACGTGGCCTAGCAACAAAGACAACATCAGGCTTTATTACAGTTTCACAAGCCCACAGAATAGAGGAAAAGGAGACAGGGAAGGAAGTTAGAGATAAACAAATAGTATAAAGATAGACAAATAGCTGTCTAAGATCTAAACTACATCTTGGTTCAACAGTACAGTTTGATTATAGCCTGTAGTTGTTCCCACGAACAAACCCTGAGCTGTTATCCTCTAATTATAGTCAACCAGAATATTGGTTTCTACACACAGAGCGATCGTTCATACATGAAA